>NC_058410.1:145634216-145675543 GCF_002201575.2 Neomonachus schauinslandi | reverse complement strand
TATATATATATATATATATATATATATATATATATATATATATATATTCCTTAAAGCTTCTTAATTTTTTTTGGCTTTTTTTTAACTTATTTTATTTAAATTCAATTAGTTAACATATAGTGTATCATTAGTTTAAGATATAGAGTTCAGTAATTCATTAATTGCATATAGTACCCAGTGTTGGGACACCTGGATGGCTCAGTCGGTTAAGCGTCTGCCTTCAGCTCAGGTCATGATCCTGGGGTCATGATCCTCTGGTCATCCAGGGGATCCAGCCTCACATCAAGCTCCCTGCTCAGTGGGGAGCTTGCTATTCCTTCTTCTGCCTGCTGCTCCCCCGCTTGTGCTCTCTCTCTCTGTGTCAAATAAATAAAATCTTTAAAAAAAATACCCAGTGCTCATCACATCACGTGCCCATCACCCAGTTACCTCATGCCCCCATCTACTTCCCCTCCAGCAACCCTCAGTTTATTTCCTATAGTTAAGAGTCTCTTACGGTTTGTCTCCCTCTCTGATTTCATCTTATTTTATCCCTCCTTTATCCTATGATCCACTGTTTTGTTTCTTAAATTCTACATATGAGTGAAACCATATGATAATTGTCTTTCTCTGATTAACTTATTTCGCTCAGCATAATACCGTCCAGTTTTTTTTTTTTTAAGATTTTATTTATTCGACAGCGAGAGATACAGCAAGAGAGGGAACACAAGCCGGGGGAGTGGGAGAGGGAGAAGCAGATTCCCCGCTGAGCAGGGAGTCCGATGCGGGGCTCGATCCCAAGACCCTGGGAATCATGACCTGAGCCGAAGGCAGATGCTTAACGACTGAGCCACCCATGCGCCCCAATACCGTCCAGTTCTATCCATATCAGTGTAAATGGTAAGATTTCATCCTTTCTGATGGCTGAGTAATACTCCATTGTTTATATGAACCACATCTTCTTTATCCATTCATCTGTCGATGGACATCTCAGCTCTTTCCATGTTTGGCTATTGTGGACATTGCTGCTATGAACATTGGGGTGCAGGTGCCCCTTCTTTTCACTACATCTGTATCTTTGGGGTAAATACCTGGTAGTGCAATTGCTGGGTCCTAGGGTAGCTCAATTTTTAAATTCTTGAGGAACTTCCATACTGTTTTCCAGAGTGGCTGTACCAGCTTGCATTCCCACCTACAGTATAAGAGGATTACCCTTTCTCCACATCCTTGCCAACACTTGTTCCCTGCCTTGTTAATTTTGCCATTCTAACTGGTGTGAGGTGATATCTCATTGTAGTTTTGATTTGTATTACCCTGATGGCAAGTGATGTAGAGCATTTTTTCATGTGTCTGTTGGCCGTTTGTATGTCTTCTTTAGAGAAATGTCTGTTCATGTCTTCTGCCCATTTCTTGATTGGATTCTTTGTTTTTGGGTGTTGAATTTGATAAGTTATTTATAGATCTTGGATACTAACCCTTTATCTGATATGTCACATGCTAATATCTTCTCCCATTCCATAGGTTGCCTTTTAGTTTGGTTGACTGTTTCCTTTTCTGTACAAAAGCTTTTTATTTTGATGAAGTCCCAATAGTTCATTTTTGCCTTTGTTTCCCTTGTCTTTGGAGACGTGTCTAGCAAGAAGTTGCCGTGGCTGAGGTCACAGAGGTTGCTGCCTGTGTTCTCCTCTAGGATTTTGATGGATTCCTGTCTCACATTTAGGTCTTTCATCCATTTTGAGTCTATTTTTTGTGTATGTTGTAAGAAAATGGTCCAGTTTCATTCTTTTGCATGTGGCTGTCCAATTTTCCCAGCACCTTCTATTGAAGAGACTGTCATTTTTCCATTGGATATTCTTTCCTGCTTTGTTGAAGATTAGTTGACCATAGAGTTGAGAGTCCATTTCTGGGGTTCCATTGATCTATGTATCTGTTTTTGTGCCAGCACCATACTGTTTTGATGAGTACAGCTTTGTAACATAGCTTGAATTTTGGCATTGTGATGCCACCCATTTTGTTTTTCTTTTTCAACATTCCTTTGGCTATTTGTGGTCTTTTCTGGTTCCATACAAATTATAGGATTATTTGTTCCAGTTCTGTGAACAAAAAGTTGATGGTATTTTGATAGGGATTGCATTGAATGTGTAGATTGCTCTGGGCAGCATAGACATTTTAACAATATTTGTTCTTCCAGTCCATGAGCATGGAATGTTTTTCCATCTCTTTGTGTCTGCCTCAAATTCTTTTATGAGTGTTCTGTAGTTTTCAGAATACAGATCCTTTACCTCTTTGGTTAGGTTTACTCCTAGTTATCTTATGGTTTTTGGTGCAACTGTAAATGGAATCGATTCTTTAATTTCTCTTTCTTCAGTCTTATTGTTAGTATATAGAAATGAAACTGACTTCTGTGCATTCATTATATGTTCTGCCATGCTGCTGAATTCCTGTATGAGATTTAGCAATTTTGGGGTGGAGTCTTTTGGGTTTTCCACATAGAGTTTCATGTCATCTGCAAAGAGTGACTGTTTGACTTCTTTGTCAATTTGGATGCCTTTTATTTCTTTTTGTTGTCTGATTTCTGAGGCCAGGACTTCTAGTACTATGTTGAACAACAGTGGTAAAAGTGGACATCCCTGTCATATTCCTGACCTTAGGGGAAAAGCGCTCAGTTTTCCTTCATTGAGAATGATATTACCTATGGGCTTTTTGTAAATGGCTTTTATGATATTGATGTATGTTTCCTCTATCCCTACACTGTGGAGAGTTTTAATCAGGAAAGGATGCTGTATTTTGTCAAATGTTTTTTCTGCATCCATTCAGAGGCTCATATGGTTCTTGTCCTTTCTTTTATTAATGTGATGTATCAGGTTGATTGATTTGCAAATGCTGAACCACCTTGCAGCCCAGGAATAAATCCCACTTGGCTGTGGTGAACAATCCTTTTAATGTACTGTTGGATCCTGTTGGTTAGTATCTTGTTGAGTATTTTGGCATCCATGTTCATCAGGGATATTGGTCTGTAATTCTCCTTTTAATGGGGTATTTGTCTGGTTTTGGGATCAAGTTAATGTTGGCCTCATAGAATGAGTTTGGAAGTTTTCTTTCCATTTCTATTTTTTGAAACAGCTTCAGTAGAATAGGTATTATTTCTTCTTTAAAAGTTTGGTAGAGGGGCGCCTGGGTGGCTCAGTCATTAAGCGTCTGCCTTTGGCTCAGGTCATGATCCCAGGGTCCTGGGATCGAGCCCCGCATCGGGCTCCCTGATCCGCAGGAAGCCTGCTTCTCCCTCTCCCACTCCCCCTGCTTGTGTTCCCTCTCTCGCTGTCTCTCTCTCTCTGTCAAATAAATAAATAAAATCATAAAAAAAAAAGTTTGGTAGAATTCCCCTGGGAAGCCATCTGGCCCTGGACTCTTGTTTTTTGGGAGGTTTTTGATTACTGTTTCAGTTTCCTTGCTGGTTATGTGCCCATTCAGATTTTCTATTTCTTCCTGTTTCAGTTTTGGTAGTTTATAAGTCTCCAAGAATGAATCCAATTCTTCCAGATTGCTTAATTTGTTGGCATATAGTTGCTCATAATATGTTCTTATAATTGTTCGTATTTCCTTGGTGTTGGTTGTGATTGCTCCTCTTTCATTCATGGTTTTATTTATTTGGATTCTCTCCCTTTCTTTTTGATAAGTCTGGCTAGGGATTTATCAATCTTATTCTTTCAAAGAACCAGCTCCTAGTTTCGTTGATCTATTCTACTCTTCTTTTGGTTTCTATTTCATTGATTTCTGCTTTAATCTTTATTATTTCTCTTCTCCTGCTGGATTTAGGCTTTATTTCCTGTTCTTTCTCCATCTCTTTTAGGTCTAAGGTTAGGTTGTGTATTTTGAGACTTTTCCTGTTTCTTGAGAAAGGCTTGCATTGTTATATCCTTCCCTTTTAGGACCACCTTTGCTGCATCCCAAAGGTTCTGAACAGTTGTGTTTTCATTTTCATTTGTTTCCATGAATTTTTTAAATTCTTCTTTAATTTCCTGGTTGACCCATTCATTCTTTAGTAGGATGATCTTTAACCTCCAAGTATTTGAGTTCTTTCCAAATTTCCTCTTGTGATTAAGTTCAAGTTTCAAAGCACTGTGGTCTGAAAATATGCAGGGAATAATTCCAATCTTTCGGTACCAGTAGAGACCAGATTTGTGCCCCAGTATGTGATCTACTCTGGAGAATGTTCCATGTGCACTCTTGAAGAATATGTATTGTGTTGCTGTAGAATGGAATGCTCTAATATATCTGTGAAGTCCATCTGGTCCAGTGTGTCCAAAGTCCTTGTTTTCTTATTGATCTTCCACTTAGTTGATTTGTTCATTGCTGTGAGTGGGGTGTTAAGTCCCCTACTCTAATTGTATTATTAACAATGTGTTTCTTTAATTTTGTTATTAAGTGGTTTATATAATTGGCTGCTCCCAAGTTAGGGGCATAAATATTTACAATTGTTAGATCTTCTTGTTGGATAGACCCTTTAAGTATGTTATAGTTTCCCTCTTCATTTTTATAGTCTTTGGTTTAAAATCTGACAAATTTAAAGGTTTTTTATTTTTTATTTTATTATGTTATGTTAGTCACCATACAATACATCATTAGATTTTGATGTAGTGATCCACGATCCATTGTTTTCGTATAACAGCCAGTGCTCCATGCAGAACGTGCCCTCCTCAATACCCATCACTGGGGTAACCAATCCCCCCTCCCCTCTAAAACCCTGTTTGTTTCTCAGGTCCATAGTCTCTCATGGTTCATCTCTCCCTCCAATTCCCACCCCCTTCATTTTTCCCTTCTTTCTCCTATTGTTCTCCATGCTATTCCTTATGTTCCACAAATAAGTGAAACCATATGATAATTGACTTTCTCTGCTTGACTTATTTCACTTAGCATAATCTCCTCCAGTCCCATCCATGTTGATACAAAAGTTGGGTATTCATCTTTTCTGACGGCTGAGTAATATCCCATTGTATATATGGACCACATCTTCTTTATCCATTCATCTGTTGAAGGGCATCTTGGCTCTTTCCACAGTTTGGCTATTGTGGACATTGCTGCTATGAACATTGGGGTGCATATGGCCCTTCTTTTCACTCCATCTGTGTCTTTGGGGTAAATACCCAGGAGTGCAATTGCTGGGTCACAGGGAGGCTCTATTTTTAAATTTTTGAGGAACCTCCACACTGTTTTCCAAAGTGGCTGTACCAACTTGCATTCCCACCAACAGTGTAAGAGGGTTCCCCTTTCTCCACAACCTCTCCAACATTTGTTGTTTCTTTCCCTGTCCATTTTTGCCATTCTAACTGGTGTAAGGTGGTATCTTAGTGTGGTTTTGATTTGGATTTCCCTGATAGCTAATGATGATGAACATTTTTTCATGTGTCTGTTAGCCATTTGTATGTCTTCTTCAGAGAAGTGTCTGTTCATCTCTTCTGCCCACTTTTTGACTTGATTATTTGTTTTTTGGGTGTTGAGTTTGAGAAGTTCTTTGTAGATCTTGGATACCAGCCGTATATCTGTAGTGTCATTTGCAAATATCTTCTCCCATTCTGTGGGTTGCCTCTTTGTTTTGTTGACTGTTTCCTTTGCTGTGCAGAAGCTTTTTATCTTGATGAAGTCCCAAAAGTTCATTTTTGCTTTTGTTTCACTACCTTTTGGAGATGTATCTTGAAAGAAGTTGCTGTGGCCGATGTGAAAGAGGTTACTGCCTATGTTCTCCTCTAGGATTTTGATGGATTCCTGTCTCACATTGAGGTCTTTCATCCACTTTGAGTTTATCTTTGTGAATGGTGTTAGAGAATGGTCGATTTTTATTCTTCTGCATGTGGCTGTCCAATTTTCCCAGCACCATTTACTGAAGAGACTGTCTTTTTTCCATTGCATGTTTTTTCCTGCTTTGTCAAAGATTATTTGACCATAGAGTTGAGGGTCGATATCTGGGTTCTCTATTCTGTTCCATTGGTCTGTATGTCTGTTTTTCTGCCAGGACCATGCTGTCTTGGTGATGATTGCTTTGTAATATAGCTTGAAATCGGGCAACGTATGTTATAGTTTCCCTCTTCCAGTCTTCAGCCAGTGCTCCATGCCAATAACTGAGCAATCTGGATGAAATGGAGGCCTTCCTGGAAACCTATAAGCTGCCAGTGATAACAGTACGTTATCTTTGTTTTTCTTTTTCAACATCTCCTTGGCGATTCGGGGTCTTTTCTGATTCCATACAAATTTTAGGATTGTTTGTTCCAGCACTTTGAAAAATGTCATTGGAATTTTGATCGGGATGGCATTGAAGGTATAGATTGCTCTGGGTAGCATAGATATTTTAACAATGTTTATTCTTCCAATCCATGAGCATGGAATATTTTTCCATCTTTTTGTATCTTCTTCAATTTCTTTCATGAGTGTTCTATAGTTCCTAGAGTATAGATCCTTTACCTCTTTGGTTAGGTTTATTCCGAGGTATCTTATGGTTTTTGGTGCTATTGTAAATGGAATCGTTTCTTTAATTTCTCTTTCAACAGTTGCGTTGTTAGTGTATAAGAAAGCAACTGATTTCTGTGCATTGATTTTGTATCCTGCCACATTACTGAATTGCTGTATGAGTTCTAGCAATTTGGGGGTGGAGTCTTTTGGGTTTTCCACATAAAGTATCATGTCGTCTGTGAAAAGAGAGAGTTGACTTCTTTGCCAATTGGAATACCTTTTATTTCTTTTTGTTGTCTGATTGCTGTTGCTAGGACTTCTAGTTCTATGTTGAACAACAGTGGTGAGAGTGGGCACCCTTGACGTGTTCCTGATCTTAAGGGAAAGGCTCTCAGCTTTTCCCCATTGAGGATGATATTCGCTGTGGGTTTTTCATAGATGGATTTTATGAGTTTGAGGAATGTTCCCTCTATCTCTATACTCTGGAGAGTTTTAATCAGGAAAGGATGCTGTATTTTGTCAAATGCTTTTTCTGCATCGATTGAGAGGACCATATGGTTCTTCTCCCTCCTCTTATTAATGTGTTCTATCACATTGATTGATTGGCGAATGTTGAACCACCCTTGCATCCCGGGGATAAATCCCACTTGGTCGTGGTGGATGATCCTTTTAATGTAGTGTTGGATCCTATTAGCTAGGATTTTGTTGAGGATTTTGGAATCCATATTCATCAGGGATATCGGTCTGTGAAATTCTCCTTTTTGATGGGGTCTTTGCCTGGTTTGGGGATTAAGGTAATGCTGGCCTCATAGAATGAGTTTGGAAGTTTTCCTTCTGTTTCTATTTTTTGAAACAGCTTCAGTAGAATAGGTATTATTTCTTCTTTGAATGTTTGGTAGAATTCCCCAGGGAATCCATCAGGCCCTGGACTCTTGTTTTTTGGGAGGTTTTTGATCACTGCTTCAATCTCGTTACTGGTTATTGGCCTATTCAGGTTGTCAATTTCTTCCTGTGTCAGTCTTGGCAGCTTATAGGTTTCCAGGAAGGCCTCCATTTCATCCAGATTGCTCAGTTTATTGGCATAGAATTGTTGATAATAATTTCTTTTTTTTTAAAGATTTTATTTATTTATTTGAGAGAGATAGAATGAGAGGGATTAGGGTCAGAGGGAGAAGCAGACTCCCTGCTGAGCAGGGAGCCCGATGCGGGACTCGATCCCGGGACTCCAGGATCATGACCTGAGCCGAAGGCAGTCGCTTAACCAACTGAGCCACCCAGGCGCCCCTGTTGATAATAATTTCTAATAATTGTTTCTATTTCCTTGGTGTTAGTTGTGATCTCTCCCCTTCCATTCATAATTTTATTAATTTGGATCCTTTTCTTTTCTTTTGTATAAGTCTGGCCAGTGGTTTATCGATCTTATTAATTCTTTCAAAGAACCAAATTCTAGTTTTGTTGATCTGATCTACTGTGTTTCTGGTTTCTAATTCATTGGTCTCTGCTCTAATCTTAATTATTTCTCTTCTAATGAGTGGCTTAGGCATCGTTTGTTGCTTTTTCTCTAGTTCCTTAAGGTGCAAAGTTAGTTGGTGAATTTGGGGTTTTTCTATTTTTTTGAGTGAGGCTTGGATGGCTATGTATTTCCCCCTTAGGACCGCCTTTGCAGTATCCCATAGGTTTTGGACCGATGTGTTTTCATTCTCATTGATTTCCATGAATTGTTTAAGTTCTTCTTTGATTTCTTGGTTGACCCAAACATTCTTGAGCAGAGTGGTCTTTAGCTTCCAAGTGTTTGAATTTCTGCCAAATTTTTTCTTGTGATTGAGTTCCAGTTTTAGAGCATTGTGGTCTGAGAATGTGCAGGGAATAATCTCAGTCTTTTGGTATCGGTTGAGACCTGATTTGTGACCCAGTATATGGTCTATTCTGGAGAATGTTCCATGTGCGTTAGAGAAGAATGAGTATTCTGTTGTTTTAGGGTGGAATGTTCTGTATGTATCTATGAGGTCCATCTGGTCCAGTGTATCATTCAAAGCTCTTGTTTCCTTGTTGATTTTCTTCTTAGATGATCTGTCCATTGCTGAGAGTGGAATATTGAGGTCTCCTACAATTAACATATTGTTATCAATATGACTCTTTATTTTGGTTAAGAGTTGGCTTATGTAGATGGCTGCTCCCATGTTGGGGGCATAGATATTTACACTTGTTAGATCTTCTTGTTGGATAGACCCTTTAGGAATGATATAGTGTCCTTCTGTGTCTCTTATTACAGACTTTAGTTTAAAATCTAATTGTCTGATATAAGAATTGCTACCCCAGCTATTATGCTGAGCGAAATAAGTCAAACAGAGAAAGACATGTATCATATGATCTCACTGATATGAGGAATTCTTAATCGCAGGAAACAAACTGAGGGTTGCTGGAGTGGGGGGTGGGGTGGGAGGGATGGGGTGACTGGGTGATAGACACTGGGGAGGGTATGTGCTCTGGTAAGCGCTGTGAATTGTGCAAGACTGTTGAATCTCAGATCTGTACCTCTGAAACAAATAATGCAATATATGTTAAGGAAAAAAAAAAAAGAAGAAGAAGGTAGCAGGAGGGGAAGAATGAAGCGGGGGAAATCAGAGGGTTAGACGAACCATGAGAGATGATGGACTCTGAAAAACAAACTGAGGGTTCTAGAGGGGAGGGGCGTGGGAGGATGGGTTAGCCTGGTGATGGGTATTGAGGAGGGCACATTCTGCATGGAGCACTGGGTGTTATGCACAAACAATGAATCATGGAACACTACATCTAAAACTAATGATGTAATGTATGGGGATTAACATAAGAATAAAAAAAAAAAAAAGAATTGCTACCCCAGCTTTCTTTTGAGGTCCGCTGGCATGGAAGATGGATCTCCATCCCTTCCCTTTCAGTCTGGATGTATCTTTAGGTTCAAAATGAGTCTCTTGTAGATAGCATATGGATAGGTCCTCTCTTTTTATCCAATCTGCAACCCTGTGCCATTTTATGGGACTGTTTAGACCTTTCACGTTGAGAGTGATTATTGAAAGATATGAATTAATTGTCATCATGTTGCCTGTGAAGACATTGTTTTTATAGATTGTCTCTGTAAATTTCTGTTGTATATCACTTTTGGGGTCTTTCTCCTTTTATAGGACCCTCCTTAATATTTCTTGCAGGACCGGCTTAGTGGTCACATACTCTTTCAGTTTCTGCAATTCTTGGAAGCTCTGCATCTCTCCATCCATTCTAAATGAGAGCCTTGCCGGATAAAGTATTCTTGGCTGCATGTTCTTCTCATTTAGTACCCTGAATATGTCTTGCCAGGCCTTTCTGGCTTGCCAGGTCTCTGTGGACAGGTCTGATGTTATTCTGTTGTTCCTTCCTCTGTACGTAAGGAATCTCTTCCCCCTAACTGCCCTTAAGATGGTTTCCTTGGTTTTAAGATTTGCAAGTTTTACTATTACATGCCGGGGTGTTGGCCTGTTTTCCTTGATCTTAGGAGGGGTCCTCTCTGCCTCTAGGACTCGAATGTTTGTTTCATTCCCCAGATTAGGGAAGTTCTCAGCTATGATTTGCTCAAATACATCTTCTAGTCCTCTCTCTCTCTCCACTCCCTCTGGGATTCCAATTATTCTGACATTGGAACACCTCATCGTGGCACTTATTTCTCTGATTCTATTTTCATGGATTCTGAGTTGTTTTTTCCTGGCCTCCTCTTTTCCCTTTTTATCTATCATATTGTCTTCCAGGCCGCTCATTCTCTCTTCTTCCTCAGTTACCCTAGCTGTTAGATTATCTAGATTGGATTGGATCTCATTGATAGCATTTTTAACTTCTGCCAATTCACCTTTTATTTCTGCCCTTAGAGACTCTATGTTGCCATTAATTGATTTCTCCATTCTAGCCATTGTCTTCACAATTGCTAGCCTGAATTCCATCTCTGACATCTTGGTTATATCTGCATCCATTTGTAAATCTGCAGCATAAGGTCATAATCTCTGAGTCTTTTCTATTTTGGGGGCTCCTCCTCCTAGTCATTCTGTTGATGGGTGTTTGAGGGAATGTATAGAGTCCAAATTATTGACCAGAACCCAAGCAAGATGCACCTGTTTTCTTGGGACCTTAGGGTTGCTGGCCTCTTGTTTTCCCAGCCTGTCTTCTGGGGGAGGGGCTTGCCACGCTGTTACTCAGGCAACCCTGTTTGGGCGGAGTTGCCCTGCCCCCCTGTGGTCGGGGATGGGCTCAGCGGGAATGAGTCTCTGGGGCTTTTGTTCTCTGGCAGCTTTCCCTGGCGGCTTTCTTCGTCTCTTCCCTCTTCCGCGAGTCAGAGCAGAAGAGACCATTTCAAACCCTCTGCCTCAGAGCAGAGAGATTGCAGTCTGTTCTTCAGTGAGCTCTCCAGGCCACACCAACTCCGTTTCTGTCTGTGCTGCTATTAACTGCAGCATCCTGGGTTGTGCGCCTCTCCGCAGTGCCCCCAGTCCTGCCTCCAGGATGGGGTACATCTCTGCCCTTTGTGCTTCTAAAAACACCAGCCGCTCCCAGTTCACATGCGGGACCCCTCCGCTCTGGGTTTCTGCCCCGGGGACTGCCCTAAAGTCCTGTCCCCACCGCTACCCCGTCTGCGAGTCTCTGCCCCGTCCACAGCGTGTGAGGCTGTCATTCAAAGGCGGTGTAGGATCCCCACAGCCAGGCACCCTCCCACTGCCGTTTATCCTCCAATATCTGCCTGCGGAATCATGGCTCCCCACTTCATACCTCAAAACCAACCACCTGTGATATTCTGTTTGTAGCGATCCAGATTTTCTTACATCTCAGGCTGGTTTCATGGGTGCTCAGAGTGGTCGGTAGATATCCAGTTCAATTCCGGGGGCCAGTTGTAATAGGGTCCCCTACTCCTCCACCATCTTTCCCCCTGAATCCGAGACTGGGTTTTAAAGATAATATGCTAATTTATGGAGTGAGCATTAATACCTACAGAAAGGGGAACAGTATAGCAAAGACATAAATGAATGGAGTCTTTGGTCATTAACGGACATTTGATTTAGCTAAATAGTCAAAAGATGTATGACAGATCTTTGGCTGAAGCATACTTTTTTCTTTTTTTTTTTTTTTTTTTAAGATTTTATTTATTTATTTGAGAGAGAGAGAGTGAGAGACAGAGAGCATGAGAGGGGGGAGGGTCAGAGGGAGAAGCAGACTCCCCGCCGAGCAGGGAGCCCGATGCGGGACTCGATCCCGGGACTCCAGGATCATGACCTGAGCCGAAGGCAGTCGCTTAACCAACTGAGCCACCCAGGCGCCCTGAAGCATACTTTTTTCAAGATACTAAATTATGTGAGTGTTTTATCACATGGGTCTATATGCTGGTTACACTGAAGAGTATATAGAAATATCTGTTCAAATGGTTCATTTGTTCACCCTTCCATGTGTTCATCTACTCATTCATTCATTTACGTTGTTAGCTAAATGTCTTCTAGATTTGGCATTTTTGCTAACATAGATGAATAAAACACTTTTTTTTATCTAAACAGAACTCATTTTCTGGTGGAAGAAATGACAATGTAAGATGAAAAATGAAGTATCTTTATATGACTTAATTTTTCACTGGGCACGGTGCTAATAAATTAGGGTAGCTTTGATATGATGAGCACTGGGTGATATACTCAACTAATGAATCTTTGAACATTATACCAAAAAGTAATGATGTACTATACCTTGCTAGTGGAATTTAAATTAAAAAAATTAGCGTAGCTGTTTAAAAATTAAAATTTAATTTAATTTACATATAGTGTATTATTAATTTCAGAGGTAATTTAGTGATTCCTCAGTTTTCTGTAACACCCAGTGCTCATTACATCAGTGCCCTCCTTCATGCCTATCACCCAGTTATAGGGTAGCTTTTTTTTTTTTTTTGTATCTTCTCTTCAATCTTTATTTGCTACTTCCACTTCTTATCCCACCAAGGCAAATTGGAGAGGACAACAAAAGGCCACAATGTGCTTTGTTATTTTGGTTATTAATTGTTTGATATAATTGGCTGCTCCCAGATTAGGAACATAAATTTTTATAATTGTTAGATCTTCTTGTTGGGTAAACGCTCTAGGTATGATATAGTGTCCCTCTTCATCACTTACTACAGTCTTTAATTTAAAATCCAATTTGTCTGATATAAGGATTGCTACCCCAGTTGTCTTTTGAGGTCCATTGGCCTGATAAATTGTTCTCCACCACCTCACTTTCAGTCTGGAGGTATCTTTTTTTTTTATTATTTATTTTTTTAAACTTTTTAAAAAAAGATTTATTTATTTATTTATTTGAGAGAGCGAGAATGAGAGAGAGAGAGAGTACATGAGAGGGGGGAGGGTCAGAGGGAGAAGCAGGCTCCCCGCCGAGCAGGGAGCCCGATGCGGGACTCGATCCCGGGACTCCAGGATCATGACCTGAGCCGAAGGCAGTCGCCTAACCAACTGAGCCACCCAGGCACCCCTGGAGGTATCTTTAGGTGTGAAGTGAGTCTCCTGTAGAAAGCATATGGATAGGTCTTGCTTTTTTATCCAATCTGATACCTTGTGTCCTTTGATTGGAGCATTTGCCCCATTTCCATTCAGAGTAACTATTTAAAGATGTGAATTTAGTGCCATTGTATTGCCTGTAAATTTTCTGTAGATTGTCTCT
Organism: Neomonachus schauinslandi; assembly: GCF_002201575.2. Classification (NCBI taxonomy): domain Eukaryota; kingdom Metazoa; phylum Chordata; class Mammalia; order Carnivora; family Phocidae; genus Neomonachus; species Neomonachus schauinslandi. The sequence continues at coordinate 145,662,433 of NC_058410.1, read as the reverse complement.
GTTACTTTCTGGTTTATGTTACTCTTGGGATCTCTCTTCACTTACAGGATCCTGCTTAATATTTCTTTTGGTCTGGCTTGGTGGTCACATATTCTTTCCGTTTTTGTCTGTCCTGGCAGCTCCTTATCTCTCCTTCCATTCTGAATGACAGCCTTGCTGGATAAAATATTCTTGGCTGCATGTTTTTCTCATTATTACCCTGAATATATCATGCCAGCCCTTTCTGGCCTGCCAGACCTCTGTGCATAGGTCTGATGCCAGTCTAATGTTCTTGCCCTTCTAGGTTAGGGAGTTTTTGTCTTGAGCTCCTCAGGATTTTCTCTTTATCTCTGAAATTTGCAAGTTTCACGATTATATGTTGTGGTGTTGATCTATTTTTATTGATTTTGGGAGGGGTCATCTCTACCTCTTGGACATGAATGCCTGTTTCTTTACCCAGATTAGGGACATTCTCAGCTATGATTTCCTCAAATATACCTTCTGTCCTTTTCTCTCTTTCCTCTATCTCTGGGACCCCAATAATTCTGATATTGTTTCATTTTATGGCATCACTGATTTCTCGAAGCTTCTCCTCATGGTCCATTAGTTGTTTTTCTCTCTTTTCTTCTGGTTCTTTCCTTTCCATCAACTTGTATTTTGTGTCACTTTCTCTCTCTTCTACCTCATTTACCCTAGCCTTTAGAGCATCCAATTTAGACTGCATCTTAGGTAGGGCATTTTTAATTTGGCCTTATTAGATGTCATTTCTGCACTAAGAGATTCTCTAGTGTCTTTTATGCTTTTTTCAAGCCCAGCGAGTAAGTTTATAATTGTTATCCTGAATTCCAGCTCTGACATTTTACTTATACTTATATCAACTAGATCTGTAGCAGAGAGTATTACCTCTTGTGCTTTCTTTTGCTGTGAATTCCTCCTTCTAGTCACTTTTCCCAGAGAAGAGTGGATGAATGAGTGAGCACTATCAAAGATATCAACCACAACCCAAGCGAAATGCACACTAGACAAATTGAAGAGGCCAGAAATCAGAAAAGAAAAGAAAAAGAAGAAAAAGGAAAAAAAGGGAAAGAAAAATAAAGGGGGTAGTGGGAAGAGAGAATATAATCTCACAGGGTGGACAGAACAGGGTGATCCACTTGGCCCTGAGTGTATTTTGTTCTGTGTGTTACTGTGGAAAGAGCCGAGATGCCCTTCAACAGATGAATGGATAAAGAAGATGTGGTCCATATATACAATGGAATATTACTCAGCCATCAGAAAGGATGAATACCCAACTTTTACATCAGCATGGATGGGACTGGAGGAGATTATGCTAAGTGAAATAAGTCAAGCAGAGAAAGTCAATTATCATATGGTTTCACTTATTTGTGGAACATAAGGAATAGGATGGAGGACATTAGGAGAAGGAAGGGAAAAATGAGGGGGAGGGGGTATTGGAGGGAGACATGAACCATGAGAGAATATGGACTCTGAGAAACAAACAGGGTTTTAGAGGGGACGGGTGAGGGGGGATTGGTTAGCCTGGTGATGGGTATTAAGGAGGGCACGTACTGCATGGAGCATTGTGTGTTATACGAAAACAATAGATCGTGGATCACCACATCAAAAACTAATGATGTATTGTATGGTGACTAACATAACATAATAAAATTTTAAAAAAATAAAAGAAGAAAAGAAGACACTAAATCCCAAAATTGTAAAGAAAGCAAAATTTTGTGTGTGTGTGTGTGTATACACAAAGACAAAATTGAATAGAATGAAAGGAAGCCAAACATGAAGAATATATCTATAAAGTATAAATGTAAAAAGTGTTAGTTTAAAAAAGACTTAAAAATAAGGAGCTGGGGGCGCCTGGGTGGCTCAGTCGTTAAGCGTCTGCCTTCGGCTCAGGTCATGATCCCAGGGTCCTGGGATCGAGCCCCGCATCGGGCTCCCTGCTCCGCGGGAAGCCTGCTTCTCCCTCTCCCACTCCCCCTGTTTGTGTTCCCTCTCTCACTGTGTCTCTCTCTGTCAAATAAATAAATAAAATCTTAAAAAAAAATGAGCTGATACCTTGCTAATTTAATTTAAATTTAAAAAAAACTAAAAGAGGGGAGTGGGAAAAGAGTAAGGGGGGATAAAGAGCTGATAAAATGAGAAATTAGTTGAAAAGGGGAAAAAATGAAATGGAAAATTTTATTCTTCTGTATATAGCTGTCAAATTTTCCCAACACCACTTATTGAAGAGACTGTCTTTTTTCCATTGCATATTTTTTCCTGCTTTGTCGAAGATTATTTTACCACAGAGTTGAGGGTCCATAACTGGGCTCTCTATTCTGTTCCATTGGTCTATATGTCTGTTTTTGTGCCAGTACCATGCTGTCTTGGCGATCACAGCTTTGTAATATAGCTTAAAATTGGGCAACGTGATGCCCCCAGCTTTGTTTTTCTTTTTCAACATTTCCTTGACTATTCGGTGTCTTTTCTGATTTCATACAAATTTTAGGATTGTTTGTTCCAGCCCTTTGAAAAATGTCATTGGAATTTTGATCGGGATGGCATTGAAGGTATAGATTGCTCTGGGTAGCATAGACATTTTAACAATATTTATCCTTCCGATCCATGAGCATGGAATATTTTTCCATCTTTTTGTGTCTTCAATTTCTTTCAGAGTGTTGTGTAGTTCCTAGAGTATAGATCCTTCACCTCTTTGGTTAGGTTTATTCTGAGATATCTTATGGATTTTTGTGCTATTGTAAATGGAATCGTTTCTCCAATTTCTCTTTCTACAGTTGCATTGTTAGTGTATAAGAGAGCAACTGATTTCTGTGCATTGAGTTTGTATCCTGCCACATTACTGAATTGCTGGATGACTTCTAGCAATTTGGGGGTGGAGTCTTTTGGGTTTTCCACATAAAGTATCATGTCATCTGCCAAAAGAGAGAGTTTGACTTCTTCTTTGCCACCTTGAATACCTTTTATTTCTTTTTGTTGTCTGATTGCTGTTGCTAGGACTTCTAGTACTGTGTTGAATAATAGTGGCAAGAGTGGGCATCCTTTTCTTGTTCCTGATCTTAAGGGAAAGGCTCTCAGCTTTTCCCCATTGAGGATGATATTCGCTGTGGGTTTTTCATAGATGGATTTTATGAACTTGAGGAATGTTCCCTCTATCCCTATACTCTGGAGCGTTTTAATCAGGAAAGGATGCTGTATATTGTCACATGCTTTTTCTGCATCGATTGAGAGGACCATATGGTTCTTCTCCCTCCTCTTATTAATGTGTCCTATCACAATGATTGTTTTGTGAATGTTGAACCACCCTTGCATCCCAGGAATAAATCCCACTTGGTCATGGTGGATGATCCTTTTAATGTATTGTTGGATCCTATTAGCTAGGATTTTGTTGAGAATTTTGGAATCCATATTCTTCAGGGATATTGCTCTATAATTCTCCTTTTTAATGGGGTCTTTGCCTGGTTTGGGCATTTCTTTCTTTCTTTTTTTTTTAAGATTTTATTATTTATTTATTTATTTATTTATTTATTTATTTATTTATTTATTTAACTTTCAGTTAACCAACATAGAGTACATCATTAGTTTTTGGTGTAGTGCTCAATGATTTGTCAGTTGGGTATAACACCCAGTGCTCATCACATCACCTGCCCTCCTGAATACCCATTACCCAGTTACCCCATGCCCCAACTCACCTCCCTTTCCACAACCCTCACTTTGTTTCCAGGAGTCAAGAGTCTCTCATGGTTTGGCTCCCTCTCTGATTCCTTCCCATTCAGTTTTTCCTCCCTTCCCCTATCATCCTCTGCCTTTTTTCTTATATTCCACATGAGTGAAACCACATGATAATTGTCTTTCTCTGATTGATTGATTGATTTTAGAGAGAGAGAAAAAGAGCACATGCACAGGAGCAGGGTTAGGAGCAGAGGGAGATGAAGGGGAAAGAATTTTAAGCAGACCAGACAATGAGCACAAAGACTGATGGGGCTCAATCTCATGACCCTGAGATCATGACCTGAGCTGAAACTAAGCTCAACCAATTGAGCAACCCAGGAACTCCACCAAGAACTCACCTTTAATGACACCTGGCCTATAATGACCCTTAGCTTACAGGCCATATCTCCCACTTCTATAAGTGATTTCTGCCTCCTATGCACTTCCACTGCCTCAAGAAAGAGAGAAATACAAGATGCTTATGTTTCTTCATTACTTCAGAGACTCTCTTCCTATAATTCATACAATTTATTTTCTTACTATTGATAATGAGGTTTTAAAGAATACAGACCAAAATTCCTCTCTCTATAAACTACTATTTAAGAAGGACTAACAGTGTTGCAGAAAAGATTTAAGGTATTTCACTACTTCTTTAGCTAAACCAAAAAGAGAAAATATTTTATGGCAAATTCTGCCTTAAAAGTGAGAAATTAAAATACCACAGTCTAGGTTTTTAAAAATTAAGTATATCATCTTCCTATAGAAATTTCATTTCTTAATGTTCAATTAAGAAAAGGATACCTTTGTTTTATTTATTGTGCTACTGAAAAAATTTAATATTGATGTTTAATCTTGATTTTACATGGCTGTTTTCTCCATTGGAGTGTAGTTAGTATTTAGACAAACTGTTTAATTTATATTTGAGAGCAAGAGCTCTGTGGCCTTGCAAGACACATGCTGCACTGGTGCTGACACAGTGAATAAACAGGAGAGTGGCTGATGGACGGATGCAGATGAGCCTCTGCTGAAGAGGGGCTCCACTGTCTCATGAAGGTCATGAGTGTAAGGGCCTCTTCTTCCCAATGAGTCTCCTTACTGCCCCTCCTACATCTTTGTTTCTCAGAGTGTAGATTAGAGGGTTGAGACTAGGGGTGACAACAGTATAAAAGAGGGCAATGAACTTGCCTTGATCTTGAGACTTTCCTGATGGTGGCTGCAGATATACGCAGATGACTGGAATGAAAAAGAGGGACACAACCATAAGATGGGCTCCACATGTCCTAAAGGCTCTCTGAAGTGCTGTGGTTGACTTCATCCTCAGCACAGCCCGGGCAACGGCACCATATGAGCTGAGAATGAGGATGAGTGGTATGAGAACAAAAATGGAGCTCATGATCAGGAGGGTCAGCTCATTAACACTGGTATCAACACACGATAACCGCAGCAGTGCTGGAACTTCACAGAAGAAATGGTCCATTTGGCGATGTCCGCATAGGGGTACCCAGAAGGTAAAGGAAGAATGAAGTGCTGAGGTGGTAAAGCCACTGCCCCAGGAAGCCACAGCCAACAGGTGGCAGAAACGAGGGTTCATGAGGACAGCATAATGCAAGGGTCTACAGACAGCTGCATAACGGTCATAGGACATCACCACCAGGAGGACACACTCTGTGGTTCCCAGTGCAAGGGAAAAGTAAAGTTGGATCATGCAACCGATGTAAGAAATGGTCTTTTCTGGGCCCCAGAGGTTGACCAGCAACTGAGGGATGGAGCTGGTGGTGTAGCAGAGATCCAGAAAAGAGAGGTTTGAGAGGAAGAAGTACATGGGAGTGTGGAGATGGGCGTCCAGGTATGACAAGATCATGATAAACAGGTTGCCTATCAATGTCATCAAGTAGAATATCAAGATAACCACAAAGAGAACTACTTCCAGATGAGGCCAATTGGAAAAACCCAGTAGAACAAAGTAGCCTTCAGAACTTGTGTTTTTTTCCCTCATCATCCTTTTTTTTCCTGTACCTGAAGGAAGGGTCATAAACTCAAAGGCTGCCCACTCATCATCGATCCCCCACCTGCAGACTGGCAAAAACCTATGACATTTCCGAATACTGCTCTTATGACAGGAACATTTTTATAGTTTTATTTTTATGTTTCATTCAGATATTTTTCCCGTTGTGGGTAAAATCAACAACTTTTCAAGAGAATGAGTTCTTTTCATGCATCCCTAAGACAGTATTTGCATGAATAAAGATTAAAGATTACATTCCATGGGCAAAAGACAATTTTCATGAAAAATAACTTTTTAATTTTTACAAAAAGAAACCCTTTCAATTTTTTCCTCTTTTATGTATTTTGGGGTTACTTCCAGTTTTTTGGTTACAGAGAAAGGGACATTTTTAGTCTTAATAATCTTTTTTTTAAATTCTATTTTATTATATGTTAGTCACCATACAATACATCATTAGTTTTTGATGTAGTGATCCATGATTCATTGTTTGCGTATAACGCCCAGTGCTCCATGCAGTACATGCCCTCCTTAATACCCATCCCTGGGGGGAGTCTTAATAATCTTACATATAAATGAGAGTTTACCATGAGATGGAAAAACAACCCGGTAACACTGTTAAAATGTCAATGTTGGGTGAAAAAAAAAAACTTCAACTGCATTACGATTACAGGAAAAACAAAATATTAAATAAATAAATAAATATTCATTTATTTATGCTAATAGCATATATCTAGACAGAAAATAGTATGCAACTGGAACTATAAGCAAAGGCACATGTGTGTACACATACACCCAAAAATGAGTATTTACACTATGAGCTGAAATAAGGTCTTAATCCTGATTGAAAAGTGAAATAGACTAGAGGATTCCGTGATGGAATGCTTCCAACCATAAATGAGACTAGAACTAATTTTGGATGACCAAAATGAAATTACAGAGTTGAGAAAACTGCAGAGGGAGCAAGAGGAAAGGGGATGGTGTTTGGAGCAGGAAAGAGGACAGGAACCGAAGGTGGTGCTTGGGATTGAAGGTGTGTGAATCCCAGGCTGTGAGGCCTGGACAACAGCATGGAAAGACAGTTTCCACGAAATTTCATGTGCTTTAGGACAGCAGCTAAGACATTTGAACTCTGAGCCATAATTTACAATTATTGCACATTTTTAGGTTTTCTACGATTTCAAATGGTGACTCTGAATAGAAAATTCACTGAGTTTTACTAGACAAAGATAGGTGAATATTGCATAAAATCCAATCAACAATTTATCTTGTGTTTGTTCTTTTGTAAAAAAATAAAGTTAAGCAACTCAAATGTGCATTAATAATTTGGTTTTCACTTGCTTATTTTTTCTTGTACATTACTAGCTTTTCATAGAAAAGATAAACACTTTACTATATACTTGTTGCTTAAAAAAAGTAATAGCTCACACTTACATGACCCCAAATAGCTTTGCCCAGCCACAACCATCCCTCACTCTCTGATAGAAGACGGCAAAGACAAATTCAGCCAGAACAGACCCACCTGCAGTCTTTTGAGAGACTTTCACTAGCTCAAATACTGTAATCTTGAAAAACATATAAAGGGATGTCTTAGTGGTTGAGTTACAGCTGGAAAGATAGGAACATGGAATGTGACCCAAGACTCTAAGACTGACTCTCAAAGATACCTATGTACCATTTAATATTATTAGTAAAGTAAGTATCACTAACCTCATGAGGGATGAGGGGCGGAATTCCAAGGGATTTCTTTTTTATTTCCCTAAAATAGGAAGTAATACACCAGACAATATATTAACTCAAATGCTGTGGGTGTTTTCTCTGAGGCAGACAAAATTGTCTTCCCTTACAAAGCTGCCTGAATTCCTTACTGCATTAATTAAAAGAAAGTGGCAGTTATGTGATGCTTTTTTAACTGCTGTACCAGCTGTTGTTCAGCATTCTCCTAGAAGTAAAAAAGGATAGGAAATAAGGGGCAAAAAAAATAGAGAATTCATAAAGCAAGAAGTTTGGAGATTTATGGCTTGATTTTCTTCGTAGTGGAAAAGAGGGAATGAAGACCCTATCACTCCTGGGTATTTACCCCAAAGACACAGATGTAGTGAAGAGAAGGGCCATATACACCCCAATGTTCATAGCAGCAATGTCCACAATAGCCAAACTGTGGAAAGAGCCGAGATGCCCTTCAACAGATGAATGGATAAAGAAGATGTGGTCCATATATACAATGGGATATTACTCAGCTATCAGAAAGGATGAATACCCAACTTTTACATCAACATGGATGGGACTGGAGAAGATTATGCTAAGTGAAATAAGTCAAGCAGAAAAAGTCAATTATCATATGGTTTCACTTATTTGTGGAACATAAGGAATAGCATGGAGGACATTGGGAGAAGGAAGGGAAAAATGAAGGAGGGAAATCGGAGGGAGAGATGAACCATGAGAGACTATGGACTCTGAGAAACAAACAGGGTTTTAGAGGGGAGGGGGGAGGGGGGATGGGTCAGCCCGGTGATGGGTATTAAGGAGGGCACGTGCTGCATGGAGCACTGGGTGTTATACGAAAACAATGGATCGTGGATCACCACATCAAAAACTAATGATGTATTGTATGGTGACTAACATAACATAATAAAATTTAAACATTTTTTTTTTAAAAAGGTAGATTTTGAACTGCGGAATAAAATCTCTCTTCCTTAAGACAAACATAATAGGGAAAACGGAAGGCTTAGCAGTGTCTTCTCATCCCAGTGTCACTAACAGACATTCTACTAATTCCTGTCATATCCATTCCTTTGAACTAAACCTGACTCTTCAGCAGGGCTCTCTCAACCTTTCCATACTGACCTTCCTGTATTTATCCACTCTCCCTGCTGTTCTCTTCCTGGTCTATGCCTTACCATGTACAAACCAACGCAGGCTCTCAGGCTGCCATGCAACCTGAAAATATCAACCTAACTGCCCTCCTGTACCATCTGTGCTAATGGTCAAAATCTATCCATGGAAAGCAGAGTCTAAAACAAAAGGTGATTGTCATTATCACAGAAGAGAAAGTTTGGGCTTGTCCAAAAGATGTGCTTTGAACTGAATGCAGGAATTCTTTAGGGCATTTAAGGTATCAGGGGATGGAACACTTATCCCAGAGCAAACAGAGCCTTTGTGGAAACAAAAAGAATAATGTGACTTTCTTTCCTTGACTGGGACCATGGGAAATGAAAATCTCAATATTGCAATGAATGCCCTTCAAGGAGCTGCCCAGGTTAGACAGCATAATGTTCACAAGATAAAACTCGTTTTTTTTATTATGTTCAGTTAGAGACAACATATAGTACATCATTAGTTTTTGATGCAGTGTTCAACGATTCATTAGTTGTGTATAACACCCAGTGCTCACTGCAACACGTACCCTCCTTAATACCCATCACCAGGCTACCCCATACCCCCACCCCCTCCCTTCTGTAAACCTCAGTTTGTTTCCTGGGGTCCAGAGTCTCTCATGGTTTGTCTCCCTCTTTGATTCCTTCCCCTTCAGTTTTCCCTCCCTTCCCCTATGGTTCTCCGTGTTATTCCCCACGTTCCACATATGAGTGAAACCATATGATAATTGTCTTTCTCTGCTTGACTTATTTCACTTAGCATAATCCCCTCCACTTCCGTCCATGTTGATGCAAATGGTGGGTATTCCACCGTTCTGATGGCTGAGTAATATTCCATTGTATATAGGAACCACATCTTCTTTATCCACTCATCTGTGGAAGGACATCTCGGCTCCTTCCACCGTTTGGCTATTGTGGACATTACTGCTATGAACATTGGGGTGCACGTGCTCCTTCTTTTCTCTACATCTGTATCTTTGGGGTAACCTAGTAGTGCAATTGCTGGGACGTAGGATAGCTCTATTTTTAATGCCTTGAGGGACCTCCATACTGTTTTCCAGAGTGGCTGTACCAGCTTGCATTCCCACCAACAGTGTAAGAGGGTTCCCCTTTCTCCACAACCTCACCAACATTTGTTGTTTCCTGTTTTGTTAATTTTTGCCGTTCTACCTGGTGTAAGGTAGTATCTCATTGTGGTTTTCATTTGAACTTCCCTGATGGCTAGTGATGTTGAACATTTTTTATTGTGTCTGTTATCCATTTGAATGACTTTTTTGGAGAAGTGTCTGTTCATGTCTTCTGCCCATTTCTTGACTGGTTTATTTGTTTTTGGGTGTTGAGTTTGTCAAGTTAAAACTCTTCACAAGTTGAAATGCATTCAACTTGATGTTGCACTTGAACCAAGATGCCACAAAACTTATCACCAACCAACAGGAAAAAAGTTGTTTTGAGTTATACTGTCAATGAAGGGAATGGGTTCCATGGAGTCACCTGATTTTTTCCCCTCCTCCCCATAGGGGTAAAGCCCAAATTTACCAGACAACTGGTTAGAAGTAGGGGATTTTCAGGAGTCATGAGCCAGAAAAGCTGGAATACATTAAAACTAAACTTTTCTTTATTTACCTAGTGCTCTTTGAGAGTTAACCTACACCATTTATGCCTTCCTGATGTCTTTTAAATTCTTTTGTAAGTTTATGCCTATAAAAGTTTAGAAAACCTATTTAAAGAGTATTTAGAACCCCAAATCCCCTCCTTCCCTCAGCTCAGTAGATGTCTGCCATATCTATTCTCACCCCAACAGAATTCTGGTGTTTCATTCTCTGGAGAGGTCTCTGAACTACATGTGGCTAGGCACATACATTAACTAAACCCTAGGCCTAGCCCTAACCCTAACCCATAACTCCAAATTCCTAACCCCTAATTCAAACCCTAACCTAAACCTAACCATCTGGAGAGTCACTGAGCTCAGGAACCAAGCACATACCATCACTCTGACAATAACACTAACCCTTGCCATAAGCCTGGTCCTAAACCTAACCCTAACCCTAGATCTGAAGGAAAAAAAGATGTGATAATATTCATATATTAACATATTACTTGGCCATAGAACAGAAAGAAATCTTGCCATTTGCAATGACATGGATGGAGCTAAGAGTATAATGTTAAGTGAAATAAGTCAGAGAAAGACAAATACCAAATGACTTCACAGATATGTGAAATTTAAGAAAAAAAAAACAAAAACAATGAGCAAATGGGAAAAAAATAGAGAGAGGCAAACCAAGAAACAAACTCTTAACTATAGAGTACAAGTGGGGGGTTCCGGGGGGGGGGGGGGGGGTGCAGGGAATGGGCACATGTTGTGATGAGCACGGCTTGCTGTGTGTAAGTGAAAAATCACTAAATTCTACACCTGAAACTAATACTACACTGTGTGTTAACAGACTCTGCAATTTATTTATTTTATTTTATTTTATTATGTTATGTTAGTCACCATACAACACAATAGTAATTTTTGATGGAGTGATCCACATTCATTGTTTGTGTATAAAACCCAGTGCTCAATGCAGTATGTGCCCTCCTTAATACCCATCACTGGGATAACCCATCCGCCCAGCCCCATCCCCTCTAAAACCCTCATTTTGTTTCTCAGAGTCCATAGTCTCTCATGGTTCATCTCTCCCTCCAATTTCCCCCCATTCATTTTTCCCTTCCTTCTCCTAATGTCCTCCATGCTATTCCTTATGTTCAACAAATAAGTGAAACCGTATGATAATTAACTTTCTCTGCTTGACTTATTTCACTTAGAATAATCTCTTCCAGTCCCATCCATGTTAATGCAAAAGTTGGATATTCATCCTTTCTGATGGCTGAGTAATATTCCACTGTATATATGGACCACATCTTCTTTATCCACTCATCTTTTGAAGGGCATCTCGGCTCTTTCCAGTTTGACTACTGCGGACATTGCTGCTATGAACATTGGGGTGCATATGGCCCTTCTTTTCACTACATCTGTGTCTTTAGGGTAAATACCCAGGAATGCAATTGCTGGGTCATAGGGTAGCTTATTTTAAAATTTCTGAGGAACCTCCACACTGTTTTCCAAAGTGGCTGTACCAAATTGCATTCCCACCGACAGTCTAAGAGGGTTCCCCTTTCTCCACAACCTCTCCAACATTTGTTGCTTCTTACCTTGTCAGTTTTTGCCATTCTAACTGGTGTAAGGTGGTATCTCAATGTGGTTTTCATTTGACTTTCCCTGATGGCTAATGATGATGAACATTTTTTCATGTGTCTGTTAGCCATTTGTATGTCTTCTTTGGAGAAGTTTCTGTTCATGTCTTCTGCCCATTCTTTGACTTGATTATTTGTTTTTGGGTGTTGAGTTTGAGAATTTCTTTATAGATCTTGGATATCAGCCCTTTACCTGTAGTGTCATTTGCAAATATCTTCTCCCATTCTGTGGGTTGCCTCTTTGCTTTATTGACTATTTCCTTTGCTGTGCAGAAGCTTTTTATCTTGATGAAGTCCCAAAAGTTCATTTTTGCTTTTGTTTCCCTTGCCTTTGGAGACGTGTCTCTAAAGAAGTTGCTGTGGTGGTGGGACAGGGGAAAGGATAGCTGAGGCGTATGGGACCCTATACCAACCAGTACCTGCAATTGAGTTGGGTATCTACCATAGCACTCTGACCACCCACAAAATCTGCCTGAGATGTAAGAAGATAGATCTGGATCTCTAGAGAATATCACAGGCGTTTGGTTTTGAGGTACGAAGGGGGAGCCATGATTCTCTGGGTAGATATTGGAGGATAAACAGAAGGGGAGGGAGCCATCAGGATCATGGACCACCGGTGAGTGATAGCCTCCCATGCTGGGGGCGGGGCACAGACTCATAGACAGGTAGTGATGGGGAAAGGACTTTAGGGAAGCCCTCGGACAGAAACCCAGAGTGGCAGGGCCATGCATGCAAACTGGGTGTGGCTGGCGGTTTTAGAACCACAAAGGGCAGAGACCTGACCTGATGTGGAGAGGACTGGGAGCATTGATGAGGAGCACACAACCCAGGACACTGCAGTTTATAGCAGCAAAGACAGAAACAGAGAATGCAAGTTGGTACAGCCACTTTGGAAAACCAGATATATCTTCTTACATCTCAGGCTGATTTCATGGGTGTGCAGAGTGGTCTGGTAGATATCCAGCTCAATTCAGGGGACCGGTTGAAATAGGGTCCCCTTCTCCTCCACCATCTTCTTTATCCCTGACTCTGCAATTTAAATAAAAACTTTGAAAATTGAAAAGAATCCAAATATCACTCAAACCTTTTATACTGAACTGTAAGATGATCTTTGTCAATTTTTATTATTTCAGAAATCTTCCATTAACAATTTCCCTTGACTTCCCATTAAAATCTCTATTCATTGCAATATATGTTAAGGAAAAAAAAGAAGAAGAAGAAGAAGGTAGCGGGAGGGGAAGAATGAATCGGGGGAAATCGGAGGGGTAGACGAACCATGAGAGACGATGGACTCTGAGAGACAGGCTGAGGGTTCTAGAGGGGAGGGGGGTGGGAGGATGGGTTAGCCTGGTGGTGGGTATTGAGGAGGGCACATTCTGCATGGAGCACTGGGTGTTATGCACAAACGATGAATCATGGAACACTTCATCTAAAACTAATGATGTAATGTATGGGGATTAACATAAGAATAAAAAAAAAATAAAACTCAAAATCTCTATTCATGAAGGGATTTCCGTTTCCTAACAACGAATCTTACTGCTAAAGCTTTGGCCTATTTTCTATAGCACATATATGTCATCTGAGTCAAGCAGGAGCCACAGATATTAATTAGAAAGTCTTAAGTTTGTATCTCCCTCATTCCATCCAAATTCCAACAGTGTTTTCATTCTACAATGAGCCCAACTCATCTCACTTGCCTTTCACACTTGAACTCTGTCTGGGTACCTTTGGCTGCTTTACATAATTCTTCCAACTTTACACTGGTTCTGACATGCCCTCCATAATAATAATAGTAAATACTTCTAATGCACTTAATAGGAGTTAGACTATTTTAAACACTTTGCATATGTTGGCCCTTGTAATCCCCACCAGTACCCCATATGGACGGCTAGTCTAATCATCAACTCTCTAAAGGAGGAAAAAATGATCAACATCACTAGCCACCAGGGAATTCAAATCAAAACCACATTGAGACACCACCTTACACCAGGTAGAATGGCAAAAATTAACAAGGTAGGAAACAACAAATGTTGGTGAGGATGTGGAGAAAGGGGAACCCTCTTACACTCTTGTTGTGAATGCACACTGTACAGCCACTTTAGAAAACAGTGTGGAGGTGCCTCTAAAAATTAAAAATAGAGCTACCCTATGACCCAGCAATTACCCTATTGTGTATCTATCCCAAAGACACAGATGTAGTGAAAAGAAGGGCCATATGCACCCCAGTGTTCATAGCAGCAATGTCCACAATAGCCAAACTGTGGAAGGAGCCGAGATGCCCTTCAACAGATGAATGGATAAAGAAGATGTGGTTCATATATACAGTGGAATATTACTCAGCCATCAGAAAGGATGAATACCTACCATTTGCATCAACATGGATGGAAGTGGAGGGGGTTATGCGAAGTGAAATATGTCAAGCAGAGAAAGAAAATTATCATATGGTTACTCATATGTTGAACATAAGGAATAGCATGGAGGACCATAGGGGAAGGGAGGGAAAATTTAAGGGGAAGAAATCAGAGGGAGACCAACCATGAGAGACTCTGGAATCTGGGAAACAAACTGAGGGTTACAGAAGGGAAGGGTGGGGAATTGGTTAGCCTGGTGATGGGTATTAAGGAGGGCATGTGTTGCAATGAGCACTGGGTGTCATACACAAATAATGAATCATGGAACAGTACATCAAAAACTAATGAAGTACTGTATGGTGACTAACATAACATAAAAAATAAATAAATAATAATAAATAATAAATAAAATAAAAAATTTAAAAATGAGGAAATTGAGGTAGAGAGAACTTAAGCCACTCATCCTTTGCCACAGTCTTAGTGGCGGCAGCAGGATATGAAAGGTTGGAACTCTTTGTCACTCCAATGTAATGTTAAAGTTTAGCCACACACATTTTGCAAATATATGTGAGAGATAAACAACTGCCATACAAAGCCATGTTCCATTAATGTAAACCATTAAAGTCTCCTGTGATTTTTATAGAGAAAAGGATGTAATATTCTGTTTGTACAAGGATAGAAAAGTACAAAACATTTTCTTATGCATATTACATTAAGATTACCCAATATTAATCTTAAATTTTAATTTAATTTATAATTTAATCAATTTTACAAATATTTTATATAGTTTTATATACATATATAACATTATACATAATGTTACATAACATTACACAATAATATATAAGCATTATATAATAAATATTATATATAAATATATGTATATAAATGTATATATAAACATTATACAATACTGTTTACAAAAATATATATAACATACATATAAACATTATATAATATGTAATATAAAGATTATATGTGTACATGAAATTAGCATTATATAATAAATTCTTTTGATCACCTGTGGAACAGTCACCTGTTCCATCCTTCTCCATCCCTGACACCCTTCATAAATAAGTACCCACTTTGAAATATTTTGGCTGTTCTTTGGTATTTACCTATTTCCAAATAATACACTTAAACTACTAATTATTTTTTTGTTTAGATACTATCTATTAAATCCAACCTGAACAGGCCTATCACCTTCTTCTCCTATGTACCCTGTAATTAATTAACAAGCACACTTACTCTCCTCAGTGACACCACCGCATGTGGGTGCCATCCTGGCACCCCCCTCCAAACATCATCCTATAAAATCATTTTCCACTTGTCCTCTGTAGTATTCTGTTAATGGATCCCATGCCTTCCTTTTTCTTGTGACGCACATTCTCTTTTGATGATTTTCTTAGCTGTGCCAAATAAAGTTTGTATTCCATGAATGTCTGGTTAAGGGAAGTGTTTTTCATTTCTGCACTCATCCTGGCTTCCTGATCAACAGATGTCAGCCAGAACAATATGTTCTTCAGGTCAGTAAACCTGGTGGCAGACTATCATTTCTGCCAGGAATAGTTCTCCCACTGATCAGCTCTTCAGAGGAAGCCCAGCCTAGAGGTTTTCCTCTACACCCTCCATTGTTTTTGTAATAAATTAATTGTCTACATTATGTCTAAGATGTCTCTGCATTTATGTACTGAACCCTGAATTAAATTTATATTTTATAACAGAAATGGTTATAAGGACTAGATCCTCAGGAATAGAAATTCAGGGAGAGCGACACCAATGTCATGGTGGCATAAGATACCCACGGGCACCTCCAGGGCCCTGTGTGCCCACCCACACACACACTGCCACCAGCTCCCTTTGCATGCTCCTGAGGAGAGTAGCAAGAGCAAGCGCCAGTGGATGACTAAACATGCTCGGAAAGCAGGCCAGGGTCTGCTGACCAGTCAGAAATCACATACTTAAGCTGTGGCATCACCTTCAGGAAAACAAAATGGAGGCAATCAGCATACAGCCTAGTGCATGGTAGGATTAAGACATCAAGAGGAGAGGAGATACAAGCTCAAGATATGTGCTCGCATAGAGTAGGATTATCCACAAAAGGACTGGGAAAACCTCAGAATCTCTAGCAGGGCTGATGAAAGATTTTCTCACCTGAAGACATCTACTAAAAATTGGAAGAAGTGACTGCTACTTCAAAAGCAAAGAAAGTAACACAAAAAACTTCAAAGAAGATGAAAAGTCAAGGAGACATGACATTATCAAAAAGTCACAGCAATATTCCAGTAATGGAACCCATGGACATGGAGATCCACAATTTACCCTATAAAGAATTCAAACGGTGCCTGGGTAGCTCAGTCGGGTAAACATCTGCCTTCGGCTCTGGTCATGATCCCAGGGATTGAGCCCACATTGGGCTCCCTGCTGAGCGGGAGGCCTGCTTCTCCCTTTCCCTCTGCCTGTCACTCCCCCGGCTTGTGCTCTCTGTCAAATAAATAAAACCTTTAAAAAGTGAATCAAAAATACATATTTTAAGGAAATTGAGTGTGCCATAAGAAAACACAGAAAAACAAATCAACAGAATCAGGAAGATAATATATGAACAAAATAAGATTAGCAAACATATATATCTTTCAAAGAACCAAACAGAAATTCTGGAGCTGAAGAATAAAGTAAATGAAATGAAATATGCAATAAAGAATATCAACATCAGATAGACCAAAGAGAAGAAAGAATCTGTGATTTAGAAGATAAGAAGTTTGAAATTACCAAGTTAGAAAAGAATAAAGAAAAAGGAATGAAAAAGAGTGAAGAATGCCAATGATCTATGTGATGCCATCAAAAGAAACAACGTACAAATTAATGGAGTTCCAGAAAGACAAGAGAGGGAGAAGGGAGCAGAAAGCTTGTTTCATAAAGATATTTATTTATTTGTCTTTATTTATTGTAGAGAGAGAGAAATCACGAGTAGGGGAAGCAGCAAATGGAGAGGGACAAGCAGACTCCGTGTTGAGTGCAGATCCCTATGCAGGGCCTGATCCCACAACCCTGAGGTCATGATCTGAACTGAAATCAAGGGATGGATGCTTAAATGCTGAGCCACCCGGGTTCCCAAAGAAAGCTTACTTAAAAAAAAATAATGGCTGAGAAATTCCCAAACCTGGGAAAGAGATTTAAACATCCATATTCATCAGGTGAATAGGTCACACCATAATTTCAATCCAAAATTTTTCCCCAGACACTTTATAATAAAACTGTCAAAAATCAAGAACAATTAGAGAATCCTAAAAGCAGCAAGAGAAAACAAAAGATGGCAACCTACATTGAACCCCCAATGGGCTATCAGATTTCTCAGAAGAAAGCCTGTAGTCCAGGAGAGAACAGGGCAATATATTCAAAGTGCTGAAAGAAAAGAAAATATTGCCAAAGAATGGTCTATCCAGCATAGTTATCCTTCAGAAATAAAAGAGAAATAAAGACTTCCAGACAAACAAAAGCTGAGGGAACTTATTGCCACTAGACCTGCTTTCAAGAAATGCTGAAAGTTCTTCAAACTGAAGTAAAACGACACTAATTACTAACAAGAAAACATGTGAAAATATGCAGCACCCTGACAAAGGTCCTTATACATACGAAAATCCAGAATACTCTAACACTGTAATGCAATGGGGTGTTGTTAACCACTTAAGTATAGTATAAAGACTAAAGGACAAGAGCATTAAAAATAACTATAGCTACTATAACTTGTTAATAAATAATATAGAATGAAATAATTTGTGACATTAAAAATATAAAAGGGAAGGAAAAGGGTAAAAGGTTTTTTTGCAATTGAAGTTGTTATCAACATAAAATAGAATAGAATATATATATGATGAACTATTTAAGCTGCCTAGTAACTGCAAAGCAAAAACCTGAAATAGGTTTCCAATAGAAAAAAAGAAGGGAATCAAAGCATATCACTATGGAAAATCATCAATTCACAAAGAAGACAGCAAGAGAGGAAGAAAGGAACAAGGTAAATACAAAAAAATCTGGAAAGCAATTAGTAAGATGGCATTAGTAAGATATTCCTGATCAATAATTACTTTAAATATAAATGGATTAAATTCTCCAACCAAAAGATATAGAATGGCTGAATGTATTAAAAAACAAAACAAAAGAAAAACAAGACACAACAATATGCTGCCCAGAAGAGACTCACTTCAACTTTAAGAGCACACATAGACTTGTAGTGAGAAGATGGAAAAAGATATTTCAAGCAAAAGATAACCAAAAGAAAGCAGGATATATACTTATATCAGAAAATAAATAAAACAGGCTTGGGGCACCTGGGTGGCTCAGACAGTTAAGTGTCTGTTTAGGCTCAGGTCATGATCTCGGGGTCCTGGGATCGAGCCCTGTGTCAGGCTCCCTGCTCAGGGGGGAGTCTGCTTCTCCCTCTCCCTCTGCCCTTCCCCCAGCTTGTGTTCTCTCTCTTTCTCAAATAAATATTTTTTTAAAAAAGAAAAAAAAATATGCTTTAAGCTAAAAATTGTCAAAAAAGACAAAGTAGGTCATTATATAATGATAAAGGATCAATTCATCACAAAGATATAAATGTTGTAAATATGCATACAACATCAGAACACCTAAATATATAAAGCACATATTAACAGAACTAAGAGAATAAATTAAACAGCAATACGGTAAGAGTTAGGAAATTTAATTCCCCCCTCTCAGCAATGGTTAGATCGTGAGACAGAGAATCAGTAAGAAAACAAGATTTTAACACCACAGTAGACCCAACGTACCTAACAGATATACACAGAACATTCCATCCAACAGCAACAGAATACTTATTCTTCTCAAGTGGATATGGAATATTTTATAGGACGGATCATATGATAGGACACAAAACAAGTCTCAAAAAATTCAAGAAGATAGGAATTATATCAAGTATCTTTAGTGACCACAATGGTATAAAAATAGAAATCAATAACAGTAAGAAAGCTGAAAAACTCACAAAGCCATGGAGATTAAACAACGTACTGCTGGATCAGAAGGATCCACTGGATTAAGAGGAAATCAAGGGGAAATAAAAAACTATCCTGACACACACAAAAAATGGATATGCACATACCAAACTTTATGTATCAAAAGAAGTTTTTAAAAGTTTATAAGAATAAATGTACACATCAAAAAAAGTCTTGAATAAAAAATCCAACTTTATACCTCAAGGAACTAGAAAAAGAAGAGCAAACTAAGCCAGAGATAGCATAAGGAAGGAAACAGTAAAAATTAGATCAGATAAATGAAATAGAGAACAGGAAAACAGGAGAAGAGATTAACAAAACTGAGTTGGTTCTCTGAAAAGGGAAACAAAATTGACAAACCGTTAGCTAGATTACCCAAAGGCGCGGGGGGGAGGGGGGAAGAGAGAAGGAGAGAGAGAGACAAAGAGAGAATCCAAATAAAGAAAACTATAAATGAAAAGGAGTCATTCATCTGATGCTACAAAAATGTAAAACATCCGCTCGCCCTCTGACCCGCTGCCTAACGCCAGTGCATTCTGCGCCCCCTGACCATGCCCACGGGTGTGTCCTGGGCCACCTACCTGAAAATGTTTGCTGCCAGCCTCCTGACCATGTGCGCCGGGGCCGAAGTGATGCACAGGTACTACCGGCCCGACCTGACAATACCTGAAATTCCACCAAAGCCTGGAGAACTCAAAAAGGAGCTTTTGGGACTGAAAAAGAGACAACATGAACCTCAAATTTCTCAACAATAGAAATCTCAAAATACTTAACTCTGCCAAGAACTCCGTGAATAATACTATAAGTATTAAATATATTTTGAAAGTTTATTGAGTCAAACTGCTTGTCTTTAAGCATCTAATGCAATGCTAACTGCAAGTGATGCTCAGGTGTTAACTGATGCATTGAGATTTAATTATGGATCGACCAGTATTTCTTGAAAACTGCCAAAGTTTATATCATCAGCTTTTTGAATGTATTTGAATAGATACTTAGTCTTGGATATCATGTGAGAAAGAATATTTACAGTGTTTCCTGCCCTTATAATTCTGGTTTATTTCTCTGAATAAGCTTGACTATCATGGCAAATGGGAATTATAAATTAACTATAATAAAAGTGTCATTGACAATGAAAAAAATGTAAACATTATGTGACAACTATGAACAATCATATGCCAACAAATGGGACAACCTAGAAACATACAGTCTACCAAGAATGAATCATGAAGAAATAGAAAATCTGAATGGACCACTAACATGACTAGAAGTCCTAGCCAAAGCAATCAGACAATAATAAATAAATAAATAAATAAATAAATAAATAAATAATGGCATCCAAATCAGACAGGAAGAAGTAAAATTACCTCTGTTTGCAGATGACATCATCATGTATATAGAAAATCTTAAAGATTCCACCAAAACTTGTTTTAGAACCAATAAACAAATGCAGTAAAATTGCAGAATGCAAAATCAACACACAAATATCAGTTGTATTTCTATAGACCAACAGTGAATTATCTGAAAAAAAAAGAAAATAATCCCACATACAATAGCTCAAAAACAATAAAATACTTCCAAATAAATTTTACCAAGGAGGTAAATGATTTGCACACTAAAAACTCTAAGATACTGATGAAAGAAATTGAAGAAGACATAAATGAATGGAAAGATATGCCTTGCTCATAGATCAGAAAAATTAATTTTGTTAAAATTTCCATAATACCCAAAGGCATCTATAGATTTAATGCAATTCCTATCAAAATTCCAATGGTGTTTTTCATAGAAATAGAATAAAACAACTCTAAAATTTGTTTGAAACTTCAAAAGACAATGAATAGCCAAAGCTATTCTTTCCTAAGAAGGACAAAGCCAAGGCATCACAATTCCGGGCTTCCAGCTCTATTACAAAGCTGTCATCATCAAGACAGCATGGTACCAGCACAAAAACAGACACATAGATCAATGGAACAGAACAGAGAGCCCAGAAATGGACCCTCAACTCTATGGTCAACTCATCTTTGACAAAGCAGGAAAGAATGTCCAATGGAACAAAGACAGTCTCTTCAACAAATGGTGTTGGGAAAATTGGATAGCCACATGCAGAAGAATGAAACTGGACCATTTCCTTACACCACACACAAAAATAGACTCCAAATTGTTGAAAGACCTCAATGTGAGACAGGAGTCCATCAAAATCCTAAAGGAGAACACAGGCAGCAACCTCTTCGACCTCAGCCGCAGCAACTTCTTCCTAGAAACGTCGCCAAAGGCAAGGGAAGCAAGGGCAAAAATGAACTATTGGGACTTCATCAAGATAAAAAGCTTTTGCACAGCAAAAGAAACAGTCAACAAAACCAAAAGACAACCGACAGAATGGGAGAAGATATTTGCAAATGACATATCAGATAAAGGGCTAGTATCCAAAATCTATAAAGAACTCATCAAACTCAACACCCAAAGAACAAAGAATCCAATCAAGAAATGGGCAGAAGACATGAACAGACATTTTTCCAAAGAAGACATCCAAATGGCCAACGGACACATGAAAAAGTGCTCAAAATCGCTCGGCATCAGGGGAATCCAAATCAAAACCTCAATGAGATACCACCTCACACCAGTCAGAATGGCTAAAATTAACAAGTCAGGAAACGACAGATGTTGGCGGGGATGCGGAGAAAGGGGAACCCTCCTACACTGTTGGTGGGAATGCAAGCTGGTGCAGCCACTCTGGAAAACAGTATGGACGTTCCTGAAGAAGTTGAAAATAGAGCTATTTACCCCAAAGATACAAAAGTAGGGACCCGAAAGGGTACATGCACCCCAATGTTTATAGCAGCAATGTCCACCATAGCCAAACTGTGGAAAGAGCCAAGATGTCCATCGACAGATGAATGGATAAAGAAGATGTGGTATATATATACAATGGAATATTATGCAGCCATCAAAAGGAATGAGATCTTGCCATTTGCAACGACGTGGATGGAACTGGAGGGTATTATGCTGAGCAAAATAAGTCAAACAGAGAAAGACATGTATCATATGACCTCACTGATATGAGGAATTCTTAATCTCAGGAAACAAACTGAGGGTTGCTGGAGTGGGGGGTGGGGTGGGAGGGATGGGGTGACTGGGTGATAGACACTGGGGAGGGTATGCATTCTGGTAAGTGCTGTGAATTGTGCAAGACTGTTGAATCTCAGATCTGTACCTCTGAAACAAATAATGCAATATATGTTAAGAAAAAAAAAAGAAGAAGAAGGTAGCAGGAGGGGAAGAATGAAGCGGGGGAAATCGGAGGGGTAGATGAACCATGAGAGACGATGGACTCTGAAAAACAAAATGAGGGTTCTAGAGGGGAGGGAGGTGGGAGGATGGGTTAGCCTGGTGGTGGGTATTGAGGAGGGCACATTCTGCATGGAGCACTGGGTGTTATGCACAAACAATGAATCATGGAACACTACATCTAAAACTAATGATGTAATGTATGGGGATTAACATAAGAATAAAAAAAAAAGAAGGACAAAGCCAAAAGCATCACATTTCCTGATTTCCAACTGTATTATAAAGTTATATGGTTTGGATTACTATCCTAAGCAAATCAGAAAGTGTGTTGGGATTTAACTTGTATCACTCATTCTAAAAAACATTTTTTTAAAAAAGCAAATTTGGTAGACCTCTGATGAATCTGGAAGGCATATATTCCTAATGAGTATGAAGCCCAAGCTCCTTTCTAGGTAATCCATGAGGCTTTCAGTATTGAATGGTGTGGGAGGGGGGAAATGGAGCAAGAGAAGGCTCTACAATAGGTCCAGGCTGTAGTGCAAGGAGAACCACCACATGAGAGCTACAGCTTGAGAGACCATATTGTCCTGGTTTATGAGTAATTTTCTTTTTTTTTTTAAGATTTTATTTATTTATTTGACAGAGAGAGAGACAGCGAGAGCAGGAACACAAGCAGGGGGAGTGGGAGAGGGAGAAGCAGGCTTCCCGCTGAGCAGGGAGCCCGATGTGGGACTCGATCCCAGGACCCTGGGATCATGACCTTAGCTGAAGGCAGATGCTTAACGACTGAGCCACCCAGGCGCCCTATGAGTAATTTTCAATAGTATTCCCTTTTACTCTCAAAAGCATCCTAACTTTTACATCAACATGGATGGGACTGGAGGAGATTATGCTAAGTGAAATAAGTCAAGCAGAGAAAGTCAATTATCATATGGTTTCACTTATTTGTGGAACATAAGGAATAGCATGGAGGACATTGGGAGAAGGAAGGGAAAAATGAAGGAGGGAAATCGGAGGGAGAGATGAACCATGAGAGACTATGGACTCTGAGAAACAAACAGGGTTTTAGAGGGGAGGGGGGAAGGGGGATGGGTCAGCCCAGTGATGGGTATTAAGGAGGGCATGTACTGCATGGAGCACTGGGTGTTATACGAAAACAATGGATTGTGGATCACCACATCAAAAACTAATGATGTATTGTATGGTGACTAACATAACATAATAAAACTAAAAAAAAAAGAAAAAGCATCCTAACATAGCTATAAATTATATGGTCACCCTGATTGTGCCCTAGAAGATAAAAGGCCCATGAAGCATCTGTAGAAGATAGAGTGCTGTGTGGAGGATCTGTCAAGCTCCAGTGGGGAAATGTGAGTGCAAGCTGACAACCATTCTCTACGTGGAAAGGGCTTCTAGCTTGCTGTTGATCTCTGGTCAGACTAAGAAGCTGATTATAAACCACAAAGTAACTAGATAACTCGAGCTGCCTATCATGAAATGAGTATTATCTGATCTACCAAAATCATAACATTGGACATGCTATGTGACAATCCATGTTTAAATATAAATGTCATCCACAGGACGAGGCCTGACCAGGACAGAAGAAAACATGTAATCCATTTGGGGGTGAGGTTCCAACCTACTTTTAGACACAAGTGAAATGCATGTGCCAGGCTCAGTCTCCTGTGGTGTCTTACAGATTTACTGCATCTCCCTCAACCCTCACACACAGCCTCAGGAGACATTCCCTGTGGTGTGAGAAGTTCTCAATTAACGGTGGACATAGGATTACAAAGTCCAGACTTGGTTAAAATTGAGACAGCACAGAAGTGGACTGTTACTGGATCTGAGGTTTGGCCCTGCTACCATTTCATTCTTCTTGAAAACACACCTACCTACACTGCTCAACTTAAGAAATAAAGCACAATATCATCAATATAGTGTGGAAGTATCATCTTTACTCCTGCACAATTGCAGTACCCCTTGTGAAAGGTGATCACTATTATGAATTTTGTTTTATCTTTATTGTTCATCACATTTTTTTACATTGTAATATACCCTGACATGAAATAAGATGTTGTAGGTATTTAAACTTGAAGTATATGGCATTAGACGTATTTTTCTGCAGCTGGTCATTTCAAGCCTTGTTAAGAAGAATAATTATGCATTAAAAATCATTGTGATCATTATCTATGGAATGTACAAAAACATATGGCCCCTTTTAGGACCTATTCTCACAGCGGTTCCTATCACATCCTTCACCTGCTGCCATTCTGGGGGAGTGAATGGTGCTAATTACTGACAATGTCTGAGGACTGAGATAGCAAGAGCATTGAAGAGATGGCCCAGTGGCACCAACACTAAGGGAAGGGTCCACAAGGGACAGGCTCAGGAAGGGGGATGACCTACTCAATAAGCCTTCCACAATAAATGGTGCTTAATTGCCTCTTTCTTCTTTGAAAGAGATGACCCCAGAGGTTACATCACCATGTGAACAGAAATGAAATATTGGAAACTTCAATAGCTTTACTTAGCATGGGGACAAAACATCTCATCAGGTCTCTCTTCCAAGTATGACCGAATCCTTGGGGACCTGGGGAAAATGAGCTCCTCACTATCAGTCCCTGTACTCAGCCAGTTCAATAATGAGGTCCCCAGGGTCTACCTTCCTACTCAGGAAGAAGTGCATACTTTGAAAATCTCCCTAACTAGGTATCTAACTTTAAACAACACACACTGCTCTTTAACCAGGTCCACAGGGATGTCCTCACCATTCTGGGAGAAAGGAGGAGCAAATGCAACAGGTCTCTGATTTCTCAGAAAATAGTGGGACCACCATCAATAAGTCAAACCCAAATGGTGGGTATTCATCCTTTCTGATGGCTGAGTAATATTCCATTGTATATATGGACCACATCTTATTTATCCATTCATCCACTAATGAACTGTTTCCATATGAACCTGTTTCCATATCTTGGTTATTGTAAACAGTGCTGCAATAAACATATGGGCATATAACTTTTTGATAGTCAAACTGTAGAAGAAGCGAAAATGCCCTTCAATAGATGAATGGATAAAGAAGATGTGGTCCATATATACAATGGAATATTACTCAGCCATTGGAAAGGATGAATACCCACCATTTGCATCGACATGGATGGAACTGGAGGGGATTATGCTAAGTAAAATAAGTCAAACAGAGAAAGAAAATTATCATATGGTTTCACTTATTTGTGGAACATAAGGAATAGCATGGAGGACATTAGGAGAAGGAAGGGAAAAATGAAGGAGGGGTTGGAAAACAGAGGGAGAGACGAACCATGAGAGACTATGGACTCCAGAAACAATCTGAGGGTTTCAGAGGGGAGGGGTGTTGGGGGGGATGGGCTAGCCTGCTGATGGGTATTAAGGAGGGCACGTGTTGTAATGAGCACTGGGTGTTATATGCAAATAATGAATCATGGAAAACTACATCAAAAACTAATGATGTGCTGTATGGTGACTAACATAACAACGAATTAGTGTTTTTGTTTTCTTTTCTTTTTCACTTGTTGTGATGAGCACTGGGTGATGTATGGAATTCTTGAATCACTATGTTGTACACCTAAAACTAATGTAACACTGTAGGTTAACTATACTGGAATTAATAAAATAAAATAAAAATTGTTTTTGTTTTCTTTGGGTAAATACCCAGTAGTGTGATTACTGGGACATTTTTCCTTTTAATTTTTGAGGAACCTCCATATGGTTTTCCAGAGTGGCTTCACCAGTTTGGAATCCCACCAATAGTGTAAGAGGGTTCCCCTTTTTCCACATCCTCACCAACACTTGTTACTCTTTGTCTTTTTTATTTTAGCCTTTCTGACAGTTGTAAGGTGATATCTCATTGTGGTTTTGATTTGCATTTCCCTGATGATCAGTGCTGTTTGAGCATCTTTACATGTGTCTGTTGGCCCTTTGTCTGTCTTCTTTGGAAAAATATCTATTTGGATCCTCCACCATAAATAAGAATGGTATCTTGCCTTTTGCCAACAACATAGATGGATCTAGAGAGTGTAATGTTGAGTGAAATAAGTCAAATACCCTATGATTTCACTCACATGTGGAATATAAGAAACAAAACAAATGAACAAAGAAAAAAGGAGACAAAAAAAAAGACTCTTAAATACAGAGAACAAACTGGTAGTTGCCAGAGGGAAGGTGGGTGGGGGGATGGGTGAAACAGATAAAAAGAATTAAGAGTACACTTATCTATCTCAACAAACACTAAGAAATGTATAGAATTGGGGCACCTGGGTTGTTCAGTCAGTTAAGTGACAAACTCTTGATTTTGGCTCAGGTCATGATCTCAGGGACCTGGAATTGAACCCTGCATCTGGCCCCCCATTCAGGGGGCAGTCTGCTCATAGATTCTCTCTCTCTCTCTCTCTCTCCCTTTGCTCCCCCCTTGCACATTATCTCTCTATATAAAAAAAGAAAGAAATGTATGAAATTGTTGATTATTATATTGCACAACTTAAACTAATATAAGAATATATGATCATTATACTTTAATTAAAAAAGGAAAAGAAACAAAAACAATAAAACCATGCATTTTTAAGCAGGAAAAAAATAGACTCTTCAACACACCAATATCTTTTGTGTGTGAGTAAACATTTGGGTAGTGCCAAGTTTGCATCTTAAATAAACAGGTTTTGATTTGGATTTCCCTGATGCCAAGTGATGTTGAACACTTTTTCATGTGTCTGTTGGCCATTTGGATGTCTTATTTGCAGAAATGTCTCTTCATGTCTTCTGCCCATTTCTTGATTGGATTATTTGTTCTTTGGGTGTTGAGTTTGGTAAGTTCTTTATAGATTTTGGATACTAGCCCTTTATCTGATATGTCATTTTACTGTATAGATTTAACTACAGATCTTTTCCATTTGTCTGCTACCCTCCATCATCCCATCCAGGTAACTTCAAAAACACCAACATAAGTTCTTAATGTAAACAAAATGCTTTAAAAAAATGCTAACTAGTAACTTTAAGTGATTTTCACCATCATTCATACTGTGACATTTTTTTCTTTTATTCAAAAACTATATTAATATAGGGGTTAAGGTAAGGATAGATGAGATGAAAGACAAGTATGCAGATAGATGGATGCATAGATACACAGATACATGGTTAGATAGGTATTGAGGGGAATACTTTGGGTGTCATGCATAGAGTAGAGAGAAATAGACATCAGGCCCATTTTCTTAAAGTTTACACACCGCATGGGGGGCTGTTAAAAAAACTTTGACCTAAGGAATACATGATTATAATTGGTTCTTTTTTTTCATTTGTCAAGTTTTCATTTAAATTTCAGTTAGTTAACATACAGTGTAATATTAGTTTCAGGTGTACAATTTAGTGATTCAAAACGTACATACACCACCCAGTGTTCATCACAATAAGTGCACTCTTTAAACCCTTTCACCTATTTCTCCCAACCCACCCACCTCCACTCTAGTAACCATCAATTTGTTCTCTATAGTTAAGAGTCTATTTCCTGGTTTTCCTTTCTTCCCACCCCGCTGCTGTATTTATCTGTTTTGTTTCTTAAACTCCACATATGACCAAAATCATACGGTATTTGTCTTTCTCTGACTGATTTATTTTGATGAGCATAAAACTATTTCCATCCATAACATTGCAAATAGCAAGATTTAACTCTTTTTTATGGCTGAATAATATTACATTGGGTGTGTGTGTGTGTGTACACACAGCTAGT
>NC_058410.1:145616456-145633716 GCF_002201575.2 Neomonachus schauinslandi | reverse complement strand
GTAATTGACACAGTGTTATATTAGTTTCAGGTGTACAATATAATGATCCAATGTTCAACCTGATAAGGGTACTCTATATCCCCTTTATCTATATCACCCATCAATGTCCCTCCTCCCCACTGGCAACCACTTGTTTGTTCTCTATGTTTAAGTGTCTGTTTTTTTGTTTGTCTCTTTTTTTGTTGTTCATTTGTTTTGTTTCTTCAATTTCACATATGAGTGAACTTATATGGTATTTGTCTTTCCTGCCTGACTTAGTTCACTTAGCATTACTCCCTCTAGATCTATCCACGTTTTCACCAATGACAAGGTTTTGTTCTTTTTATGGCTGAGTAATATTCCATTGTGTGTATACATACACCATATTTTCTTTATTCATCTATAAATGGTCACTCATGTTGCTTCTATATCTTGGCTATTATAAGTAAGGCTGCAATAATTGTAAGGGTGCATATATCTTTTCAAGTTAGTTTTTATGCCTGTTTGTTTTCTTTGGGTAACCCAGCAGTGGAATTACTGGATCATATGGTAATTCTGTTTTTAACCTTTCAAGGAAACTCCATACTCTTTTCCACAATAATGCACCAATTTGTATCTCAACCACTGGTGCAAGAAAATAGTAATTTTTTTTATATCAGCCATAGATGCATTTCTCTAAATATATCTCCTCGGACAAGGGAAACAAAGGAAAAATTAAACTATTAGGACTACACCAAAATAAAAAGGTTTTGCACAGGAAGGAAAACACCCACAAACAAAAACTCAGCCTACTGAATGGGAGAAGATGTTTGCAAATGATATACCCAAAAAGGGGCTCATATCCAAAATATATAAAGAACTTATACAACTCAACACCAAAAAAACCAAAAAATCCAACTTCAAAAATGGGTGAAGGATCTGAATAGACATTTTTCCAAAGAAGATACAGATGGTCAATGAGTACAAGAAAGGATGCTAAAGATTACTAATCATCAGGGAAATGCAAATTAAAATACCCATAAGATATCACTTTTCATCTGTCAGAATGGCTAAAATCAAAACCAGAAGAAATAACAAGTGTTGGCAAGGATGTGGAGGAAAAGAAACCTTCGTGCACTATTGGTGTGAATCTGTCTTTAATTTCTAGTGAAGTAACCAATCCCTAGACCATAGACATAATTAATAGAATAGTTGCTGTATATGAACATTCTGTGAATGCAATACTGTAATCATCCTACTTAGCTCTATTATGACTCTAAACATTGGCATAAATTCAGAGAAAATAGTCACTAGGAATTTGTAATTTTGTTTGTAATATAACAAACACAAAGGGGATGTAAACATAAACCTGAATGCATTTAATTCATTCTAAAATCCCACAGAAACTGTTTTGATATCTAGTTTTGTATTTTCTATGCTAATGCTTGGATCTTCAGAAATATAGACTTGAATGAATGGATACATATACAATATGGTTTGTATATTAAATAATAATATACAAATATTGATCTTGTACATTAAATCTCTTGTGATGCCATACATTTATCAATATCATGAGTAAAGGATCTTTGTTATTTAAGTTATTTCTTCATTAATATTATACAAGGAAGTGAGAAGACATAAATTAGAGGGATTAAAAGGTGATAAAATAGTCTTATTCATTATGTATTCGTTCATGAAACATTTATTCCATGACTGTCTCAACCTCAATGGAAAAAATAATACAATTCATTCGACATTAGTTAGGATTTGGCTTTGATCTTTCTATAGATCTTGGAATTTATGGAAATATTGAGAAATGTTGATTTGTATATTTTTATGTAGTGGAATTTCTTTTTGTTTCTTTTATCGTTGTTCTTTTTTGTTTTTTGTTTGTTTGTTTGTTTTTATATTCCCAAAATGCCTTTATTTTTTTCCTAGGATACATAATTTTATCTATTACAAAAAATCTTTTTTTATTATGTTCAGTTACCCACTGTATACCATCATTACCCACTGTACCCATCTGTACCCATCTGTACCCATCTATACTCACTCTACCCATCATTAGCTTTTTATGTAGTGTTCAATGATTCATTAGTTATGTATAACACCCAGTGCTCATCACAGCAGGTGCCTTCCTCAATACCCATCACCCTGTTACCCCATTCCCCTGCCCCCCGCCCCTCTTAAACCCTCAGATTGTTTCCTGGGGTCCATAGTCTCTCATGGTTCATCTCCGTCTCTGATTTCTCCCTCTTTGGATTTCCCTCTCTTCCCCTACGGTCCTCTGAGCTATTGCTTATGTTCCACATATGAATGAAACCATATGATAATTGTCTTTCTCTGCGTGACTACTTCACTTAACATAATCCCCTCCAGTTCCATCTATGTTGATGCAAATAGTGGGTATTCATCCTTTCTGAGGGCTGAGTAATATTCCATTGTATATATGGACCACATCTTCTTTATCCATTCATCTGTTGAAGGGCATCTTGGCTCCTTCCACACTTTGTCTATTGTGGACATCGCTGCTGTGAACCATTGGGGTGCATGTGCCCCTTCTTTTCACTACATTTGTATCTTTGGGGTAAATACCTAGTAGTGCAATTGCTGGGTCATAGGGTAGCTCTATTTTTAACTTTTTGATGAACCTCCATAGTGTTTTCCAGAGTGGCTGTACCAGCTAGCATTCCCACCAACGGTGTAAGAGTGTTCCCCTTTCTCTACATCCTAACCAACATTTGTTGTTCCTCTTTTGTTAATTTTTGCCATTCTAACTGGTGTGGGCTGGTATCTCATTGTGGTTTTGATTTGTATTTCCCTGATGGCTAGTGATATTATACATATTTCACGTGTCTGTTAGGCATTTGTATGTCTTCTTTGTAGAAGTGTCTGTTCATGTCTTCTGCCCATTTATTGACTGGATTGTTTGCTTTTTGGGGTATTGAGTTTGAGAAGTTCTTTATAGATCTTGGATACCAGCCCTTTATCTGTAATGTATTTCCAAATATCTTCTCCAATTCCATGGGTTGCCTCTTGGTTAGTTAACTGTTTTCTTTGCTGTGCAAAAGTTTTTATATTGCTGAAGTCTGAAAGGCCCTTTCTGGCTTGCCAGGTCTCTGTGGACAGGTCTGATGTTATTTTGATGTTCCTCCCTCCATACGTAAAAAATCTCTTCCTCCTAACTAATCTGATGATAGTTTCCTTGGCTGTAGGATTTGCAAGTTTCACTATTATAAGTCGGGGTGTTGGTCTATTGTTATTAATCTTGGGAGGGGTCCTCTCTGCCTCTTGCATATAAATACTTGTTTCCTTCCCCAGATTAGGGAAGTTCTCAGCTATGATTTGTTCAATTATACCTTCTAGTCCTCTCTAAAATACCATTGGCAGTTTTCAAAGAGCTGGAACAAATAATCCTAAAATTTGTGTGGAACCAGAAAACTACACAGATTGCCAAGGGAATGTTGAAAAAGAAAAACAAAGCTGGGGGCATCACGTTGCCTGATTTCAAGCTATATTACAAAGGAGTGATCACCAAGACAGCATGGTACTGGAAGTAAAAAAGACACAAAGACCAATGGAACAGAATAGAGAGTCCAGATATGGACCCTCAACTCTATGGTCAACCAATCTTTGACAAGTCAGAAAAAATAATCCAGTACTGGGAAAATTGGACGGCTATATACAGAAGAATGAAACTCGACCATTCTCTTACACCATACACAAAGATAAACTCACAATGGATGAAAGACCTCAATGTGAGAGAGGAATCGATAAAATCCTAGATGAGAACATAGGCAGTAACCTCTTCGACATAGGCCACAGCAACTTCTTTCAAGACACGTCTCCAAAGGCAAGGGAAACAAAAGCGAAAATGAACTTATGGGACTTCATCAAGATAAAAAGCTTCTGCACAGCAAAGGAAACAGTCAACAAAACAAAGAGGCAACCCACAGAATGGGAGAAGATATTTGCAAATGACACTTACAGACAAAGGCTGATATCCAAGATCTATAAAGAACTTCTCAAACTTAACACCCAAAAAACAAATAATCAAGTCAAAAAATGGGCAGAAGGATGTGAGGAGAAACGATGGCACAGGAGTAGGGGACCCTATTTCAACTGGTCCCCGGAATTGAGCTGGATATCTACCAGACCATTCTGAGCACCCATGAAATCAGCCTGAGATGTAGAAAGATAGATCTGGATCTCTGCAAACAGAATATCACAGACGGTTGGTTTCAAGGAACTGGAGCGGGAGGAAACCTGGCTGTGGGGATCCTACACCACTGGTGAGCAATAGCTTCCCGCGCTTGGGACGGGGCATAGGCTTGCAGACCGGTAGCGGGGGGGAAAGGACTTTACGGCACCACCTGGGACAGAAATCCGGAGCGGCAGAGTCCCGCATGTGAACTGGGTGTGGCTGGCGGTTTTAGAAGCACAAAGGGCAGAGACGTGCCCCGTCCTGGAGGCAGGACTAGGGGCGCTGCGGAGGGGCACACAACCCAGGATGCTGCAGTTTATAACAGCACCTACAGAAACGGGGATAGTGTGGCCTGGAGAGCTCACTGAAGAACAGACTGTGATCTCTCTGCTCTGAGGCAGAGGGTTGGAAATAGTCTCTTCTGCTCAGACTCTTGGAAGAGACATGGAAAGCCACCAGAGAACAAATGCCCCAAACACTGGTTCCCACTGAGCTCATCCCCCACCACAGAGGGGCAGGGCAACTCTGCCCAAACAGGATTGCCTGAGTTACACTGTGGCAGGTCCTTCCCCCAGAGGACAGGCTGGGAGAACAAGAGGCCAGCAACCCTAAAGTACCTAGAAAACAGGTGCATCTTGCTTGCCTTCTGTCAATAATTTGGACTCTATACATTCCCTCATCCACCCATCAACAGAATGACTAGGAGGAGGAACCCCCAAAATAGGAAAACTCAGAGATTATGACTTACGCTGCAGATTTACAAATGGATGCAGATAAAACCAAGATGTCGGAGATGGAATTCAGGCTAGCAATTGTGAAGACAATGGCTAGAATGGAGAAATCAATTAATGGCAACATAGAGTCTCTAAGGGCAGAAATGAAAGGTGAATTGGCAGAACTTAAAAATGCTATCAATGAGATCCAATCTAATCTGGATAATCTAACAGCTAGGGTAAGTGAGGCAGAAGAATGAATCAGTGACCTGGAAGACAAATTAATAGATAAAAAGGGAAAAGAGGAGGCCACGGAAAAACAACTCAGAATCCATGAAAATAGAATCAGAGAAATAAGTGACACCATGAAATGTTCCAATGTCAGAATTATTGGAATCCCAGAGGGAGTGGAGAGAGAGAGAGGACTAGAAGATATATTTGAGCAAATCGTAGCTGAGAACTTCCTTAATCTGGGGAATGAAACAAACATTCGAGTCCTAGAGGCAGAGAGGACCCCTCCCAAGATCAAGGAAAACAGGCCAACACCCCAGCATGTAATAGTAAAACTTGCAAATCTTAGAACCAAGGAAACCATCTTAAGGGCAGTTAGGGGGAAGAGATCCCTTATATACAGAGGGAGGAACATCAGAATAATGTCAGACCTATCCACAGAGACCTGGCAAGCCAGAAAGGCCTGGCAAGACATATTCAGGGTACTAAACAAGAAGAACATGAAGCCAAGAGTTCTTTATCCGGCGAGGCTGTCATTTAGAATGGATGGAGAGATGCAGAGCGTCCAAGACTGGCAGAAATTGAAAGAATATGTGACCACTAAGCCGGCCCTGCAAGAAATACTAAGGGGGGTTCTAAAAAAGAGAAAGACCCCAAGACTGAACTACAACAGAAATTGACAGGGACAATCTATAAAAACAACATCTTCACAGGCAACATGATGACAATTAATTCATATCTTTCAATAATCACTCTCAACGTGAATGGCCTAAACTCTCCCATAAAACAGCACAGGGTTGCAGATTGGATAAAAAGACAGGACCCATACATATGCTGTCTACAAGAGACTCATTTTGAACCTAAAGATACATCCAGACTGAAAATGAAGGGATGGAGATCCATCTTCCATGCCAGCGGACCTCAAAAGAAAGCTGGGGTAGTAATTCTTATATCTGACAAATTATTTTAAACTAAAGTCTGTAGTTAGAGACACAGAAGGACACTATATCATTCCTAAAGCATCTATCCAAAAAGAAGATCTAACAATTGTAAATATCTATGCCCCCAACATGGGCAGCCCCCAACACGGGCAGCCATTTAACCCACTGTAAAACCAAAATAAAGAGTCATATTGATAACAATACATTAATTGTAGGAGACCTCAATACTCCACGCTCAGCAATGGACAGATCATCTAAGCAGAAAATCAACAAGGAAACAAGAGCTTTGAATGATACACTGGACCAGATGGACCTCATAGATACATACAGAACATTCCACCCTAAAACAACAGAATACTCATTCTTCTCTAACGCACATGGAACATTCTCCAGAATAGACCACATACTGGGTCACAAATCAGGTCTCAACTGATACCAAAAGATTGAGATTATTCCCTGCTTATTCTCAGACCACAATGCTCTAAAACTGGAACTCAATCACAAGAAAAAATTTGGCAGAAATTCAAACACTTGGAAGCTAAAGACCACTCTGCTCAAGAATGTTTGGGTCAACCAAGAAATCAAAGAAGAACTTAAACAATTCATGGAAATCAGTGAGAATGAAAACACATCGGTCCAAAACCTATGGGATACGGCAAAGGCGGTCCTAAGGGGGAAATACATAGCCAACCAAGCCTCACTCAAAAAAATAGAAAAACCCCAAATTCACCAACTAACTTTGCACCTTAAAGAACTAGAGAAAAAGCAACAAACGATGCCTAAGCCATGCATTAGAAGAGAAATAATTAAAATTAGAGCAGAAACCAATGAATTAGAAACCAGAAACACAGTAGATCAGATCAATGAAACTAGGGTTCTTTGAAAGCATTAATAAGATTGATAAACCACTGGCCAGACTTATCCAAAAGAAGAGAGAAAGGACCCAAATTAATAAAATTATGAATGAAAGGGGAGAGATCACGACTAACACCAAGGAAATAGAAACAATTATTAGAAATTATTATCAACAACTCTATGCCAATAAACTGAGCAATCTGGATGAAATGGAGGCCTTCCTGGAAATCTATAAGCTGCCAAGACTGAAACAGGAAGAAATTGACAACCTGAATAGGCCAATAACCAGTAATGAGAATGAAGCAGTGATCGAAAACCTCCCCAAAAACAAGAGTCCAGGGCTTGATGGATTCCCTGGGAAATTCTACCAAACATTCAAAGAAGAAATAATACCTATTCTACTGAAGCTGTTTCAAAAAATAGAAACAGAAGGAAAACTTCCAAACTCATTCTATGAGGCCAGCATTACCTTAATCCCCAAACCAGGCAAAAACCCCATCAAAAAGGAGAATTTCAGACCGATATCCCTGATGAATGTTGATTCCAAAATCCTCAACAAAATCCTAGCTAATAGGATCCAACACTACATTAAAAGGATCATCCACCACGACCAAGTGGGATTTATCCCCGGGATGCAAGGGTGGTTCAACATTCGCCAATCAATCAATGTGATAGAACACATTAATAAGAGGAGGGAGAAGAACCATATGGTGCTCTCAATTGATGCAGAAAAAGCATTTGACAAAATACAACATCCTTTCCTGATTAAAACTCTCCAGAGTATAGGGATAGAGGGAACATTCCTCAAGCTCATAAAATCCATCTACGAAAAACCCACAGCAAATATCATCCTCAATGGAGAAAAGCTGAGAGCCTTTCCCTTAAGATCAGGAACACGTCAAGGATGCCCACTCTCACCACTGTTGTTCAACATAGTACTAGAAGTCCTAGCAACAGCAATCAGACAACAAAAAGAAATAAAATGTATTCAAGTTGGCAAAGAAGAAGTCAAACTCTCTCTTTTCGCAGATGACATGATACTTTATGTGGAAAACCCAAAAGACTCCACTCCCAAATTACTAGAACTCATCCAGCAATTCAGTAATGTGGCAGGATACAAACTCAAAGCACAGAAATCAGTTGCTTTCTTATACACTAACAATGCAACTGTAGAAAGAGAAATTAGAGAAATGATTCCATTTACAATAGCACCAAAAACCATAAGATACCTCGGAATAAACCTAACCAAAGAGGTAAAGGATCTATACTCTAGGAACTACAGAACACTCATGAAAGAAATTGAAGAAGACACAAAAAGATGGAAAAATATTCCATGCTCACGGATCGGAAGAATAAACATTGTTAAAATGTCTATGCTACCCAGAGCAATCTATACCTTCAATGCCATCCTGATCAAAATTCCAATGACATTTTTCAAAGTGCTGGAACAAACAATCCTAAAATTTGTATGGAATCAGAAAAGACCCCGAATCGCCAAGGAGATGTTGAAAAAGAAAAACAAAGCTGGAGGCATCACGTTGCCCGATTTCAAGCTATATTACAAAGGAGTGATCACCAAGACAGCATGGTACTGGCACAAAAACAGACAGACATGGGCGCCTGGGTGGCTCAGTTGGTTAAGTGACTGCCTTTGGCTCAGGTCATGATCCTGGAGTCCCTGGATCGAGTCCTGCATCGGGCTCCCTGCTCAGCAAGGAGCTTGCTTCTCCCTCTGACCCTCCCCCCTCTCATGTGCTCTCTCTCTCTCTCTCATTCTCTCTGTCTCAAATAAATAAATAAAACCTTAAAAAAAACAAAAACAAAAACAAAAACAGACATACAGACCAATGGAACAGAATAGAGAACCCAGATATGGACCCTCAACTCTATGGTCAAATAATCTTCGACAAAGCAGGAAAAAACATGCAATGGAAAAAAGACACTCTCTTCAGTAAATGGTGCTAGGAAAATTGGACAGCCACATGCAGAAGAATGAAACTCGACAATTCTGTAACACCATTCACAAAGATAAACTCAAAATGCATGAAAGACCTCAATGTGAGACAGGAATCCATCCAAATCCTAGAGGAGAACATAGGCAGTAATCTCTTTGACATCGGCCACAGCAACTTCTTTCAAGATACATCTCCAAAAGCTAGTGAAAGAAAAGCAAAAATGAACTTTTGGGACTTCATCAAGATAAAAAGCTTCTGCACAGCAAAGGAAACAGTCAACAAAATAAAGTCGCAACCCACAGAATGGGAGAAGATATTTGCAAATGACACTACAGATAAAGGGCTGGTATCCAAGATCTATAAAGAACTTCTGAAACTCAACACCCAAAACACAAATAATCAAGTCAAAAAGTGGGCAGAAGAGATGAACAGACACTTCTCTGAAGAAGACATACAAATGGCTAACAGACACATGAAAAAATGTTCATCATCATTAGCCATCAGGGAAATCCAAATCAAAACCACATTGAGATACCACCTTATACCAGTTAGAATGGCAAAAATGGACAGGGAAAGAAACAACAAATGTTGGAGAGGTTGTGGAGAAAGGGGAACCCTCTTACACTGTTGGTGGGAATGCAAGTTGGTACATCCACTTTGGAAAACAGTGTGGAGGTTCCTCAAAAATTTAAAACTAGAGCTACCCAATGACCCAGCAATTGGACTCCTGGGTATTTACCCCAAAGACACAGATGTAGTGAAAAGAAGGGCCATACGCACCCCAATGTTCATAGCAGCAATGTCCGCAATAGCCAAACTGTGGAAAGAGCCGAGATGCCCTTCAACAGATGAATGGATAAAGAAGATGTGGTCCATATATACAATGGAATATTACTCAGCCATCAGAAAGGATGAATACCCAACTTTTACATCAACATGGATGGGACTGGAGGAGATTATGCTAAGTGAAATAAGTCAAGCAGAGAAAGTCAATTATCATATGGTTTCCCTTATTTGTGGAACATAAGGAATAACATGGAGGACATTAGGAGTAGGAAGGGAAAAATGGGCGGGGGGAATTGGAGGGAGAGATGAACCATGAGAGACTATGGACTCTGAGAAACAAACAGGGTTTTAGAGGGGAGGGTGGAGGGGGGATGGGTTAGCCCGGTGATGGGTATTAAGGAGGGCACGTACTGCATGGAGCATTGGGTGTTATACGAAAACAATGGATCGTGGATCACTACATCAAAAACTAATGATGTATGGTGACTAACATAACATAATAAAATTTTAAAAAAAATAGAGCTACCCTATGTCCCAGGAATTGCACTACTAGGTATTTACCACAAAGATACAGATGTAGTGAAAAGAGGGGGCACATGCACTCCAATGTTCATAGCAGCAATGTTCACAACAGCCAAACTGCAGAAGGAGCCAAGATGCCCTTCAACAGAAAAATGGATAAAGAAGATGTGGTACATATGTAGAATGGAATATTGCTCAGCCATCAGAAAGGAAGAATACCCATCATTTGCATCAACATGGATGGAATTGGAGGGAATTATGCCTAGTGAAATAAGTCAAGCAGAAAAAGACAATTATCATATGGTTTCACTCATATGCGGAACATAAGGAATAGGGCAGAGGACAATTGGGGGGAGGGAGAGAAACCGGAGGGGGGAGAAATCAGAGAGGGAGACAAACCATGAGAGACCCTGGACTCCATGAAACAAACTGAGGGTTTTAGAGGGGAAGGGGGGTGGAGGGAGGGGGTAGCCAGGTGATGGGTATTAAGGAGGACACGCGTTGTAATAAGCACTGGGTGTTATACACAACTAATGAATCATTGAACACTACTAAATAAATAAATAAATAAATAATAAATAAATAAATAAATAAATAAATAAATACCATGTTCTAAATGGTAGGTCAGACACAGAGATAAGCCCACAGAAATTATGCATTTAATAGTCTCCCACTAATCTTGCAGGATCCTAGTGAATATTAAATATATACTGAAATGCTGATAGCTGATGTATTCATATTATGTTCAATTCTCTGAAAAACCAAGCATATTACAAGAAAAGTACATATGTATGTGTGTGTGTATCACTCAGAATATATTTTCTAAATTCAATTAAATATAATTTAAATTACTTTTTAACAAAAAAAAGTAATTTTTGATTGGTAGGTATTTATTGCCATTTAATTAAATGTTTTATCATTGTTTCTGGAGGTTTTCTCTGATCCTTTATTGCCTTTGTCATTTTTTGGTCTCTCCTTTGCACTCAGAGTCCCCTTTAATATTTTTTGCAGGGCTAGTTTAGTGGTCACAAACTCCTTTAGTTTTGGTTTGCTGGGAAACTCTCCTATTCTGAATGATAGCCTTGCTGAGTAGACTTTTCTTAGTGGAAGATTTTT
Organism: Neomonachus schauinslandi; assembly: GCF_002201575.2. Lineage (NCBI taxonomy): Eukaryota > Metazoa > Chordata > Mammalia > Carnivora > Phocidae > Neomonachus > Neomonachus schauinslandi. The sequence goes on along the minus strand of NC_058410.1, from coordinate 145,622,432 downwards.
TCCCATTCGGCATTCTTTTTAGTATTTTTTTTATTAGTTTCAGAGGTAGAATTCAGTGATTCATCAGTTGCATATAACACCCAGTGTTCATTACATCAAGTGCCCTCCTTAATGCCCATCACCCAGTTCCCCATCCCCCAACCCACTTCCCATCCAGCATTCTGAATATGTCATGCCACTCCATCTGTCTTGCCAATTATCAGTTGAGAAATCCCCAGCTACTATTATGGGTTTTCCCTTGTCTGTTAAGTTCTTTTGTTTGCTGTTTTCAAGATTTTTTCTTTATCACTATATTTTGTGCATTTGATTAGAATATGTCTTTGTGTTGGCCTGCTTTTGTTGATTTTGATGGAAGTTCTCTGTGCCTCCTGGATTTGAATATCTTTTTCTTTTCCCAGATTAGAGAGGTTTTCCACTATTATGTCTTGAAATAAATTTTCTGCTTCCCTTTGTCTCTCTTCTCCTGGGTCTCCTATTATATGAATATTATTACATTTGTTGGAGTCACTGAGTTCCCTAAGTCTATTCTCATCATCTGTAATTCTTCTTTCTCTCCTTTGTTCAGCTTCATTAATTTCCAGTATTTTATCTTCTGTATCACTCCGTTTTCCTCTTCCTTCCAGAGTGCTGTTCATTTCATCAAGCCTGTTTCCAATCTAGTTTATTGCATTCTTCATCTTTGATTGATTCTTTTTTAACTCTTTTATGTCTGTGGTAAGGGTCTCCCCAATGTCTTCCATTTTTTTCTCAAGCCCAGTGTGTATCCTTATGATTGCAGCTTTAAATTCTCCATCAAGCATGTGACTTATATCTGTTTCACTTAGAATCTGGCCATGACCTTATCTTGTTCTTTCATTTGGTATAACTTCCTGTCTTGGCGTTTTATCTGTCTCTGCTTTCTTTGGTGTGTTAGAAAAGCCAGTTGTGTCTCTTCCTCCCCAAAGTAATGGCCTTATGAAGAAGAGGTCATGTAGTGCCTAGGGTCTGGGGCTTCAGGGAGGGTCTCCAGTGTGTGCTGCCTGTGCTCCACCACTGTGTTTTGGCTGCTCTGTCCTTCATGCCAGTCATCTGCAGAGGCTCTCCTTGCCTGCTATTGGCAGTATTTGGACCCTGGCCTGAATGTGGTCTGCTTTTGAAATGAGACCTGATACCAACTCCACCAGAACCGATGTCCTGTGGAATTCTCTGTTCTGGAGATGTGTTGTGGGCAGAAGGCTTTGCTGGTCTTCTGGGGGAGGGGGCCTTCCACGCTGGGGCTGAGGCATCCTTGACTGAGAAGGGCCATCCCCCCAGAGCACAGGGCGTGGGTCTTGGTGAGGTAAGTTAGGCAGCCAGTGTGGGTGCTGCCCTGCTTCCCACAGGTGACTCTGTGTTTATGCTGAGGGCTGGGGGAAGGAAGTGGCACTGGCCAGGTCCTTTGTTCCTGGAGAGGCATATCCTGAATTCTGCCTCTCAGGGAAGCACCCCTAGAATAGAGAATTATCTCTCCACTGTGTGCCCCAGATGATTTTCAGATTGCTGTTTCCCTGCTGTCTGCACCCAGCTTATTTGGCTGCCTTCTCTCCAGGAGCAGAACACTGCCCTCTTGGCTCTATCCCAGCCAAGCCTGCTGACCTTTAAAACTCCAGGCTTTAGAGACATGGTGTGCACAGAGGCCTTGGCTGATCTCAGGGGGAGGGGCCCACCATACTGGGACTGGAGTGAGCTTGTGGGATAAGGGCAGTCTTGCCAGAGTGCGGTGGGGGCGGGGGAGCGCAGGGGGCTGGTGGCTGGTGTAAGCAAGTGGGCAGCCAGTGTCAGCACTGTGCTGCCTCCTGCAGATGGCTCTGTGTTTACGCTGAGGTGTGGGGGAGGGGCATGGCGCTGGTCAGCTCCCCTATTCCCAGAGTGGTGTCTCTGTGAATATTACCTCCCAGAGCAGAGGGAATCATCTCCCCACTGTGTGCCTGGGGCATTTTTCAGACTACTTTTATCCCTGCCCTCTTCCCCAGGGTTGTCTGTCTGCCTTCTCTTCTTGAGCAGCACAGTGCCCTCAGGGCTCTATCTCAGCCAAGCCCATCCACCTTCAAAACTCCAGGCTTTAAGCCCCAGTGGTTGCAAGAACTCATGAACATTAGCCCTTCTCATTTTCCAAGCTATCCTTGGATAGCTATCCTTGTGCATTCCCCTGTGCTCCTCTCTCTCTTGCCCATCACCATGACCAGGGCTCTCTGCCCTCTCCAGCACCCATGATCTGTTTCTCCCCCAAGTCATTCTCCACACTTCCTACCTTCCTTGATGTGGCCTTGCTCTCCTTTTAGTTGTGGAGTTTGTTCTCTCAGTCTGCAGGTAGATTTCTGATGTATTTAGGTTGATGTGATAGTTACATAGCCGTGTTCATGAGACAAGGGGAAGGTAGAGTCCTCCTACTATGCTGCCATCTTCGATTTCTCTCTAATACTCAACTTAAACTTAAGATAAAACAGATTTAGAAATATGAAGTGACTTTTTTCCTGGGTAAATTGAGATTCAAATTATGTTCCTCTAGGTCCCAGTCTAATGCATTGTTTTCTATATTAACCCTTTTATATGTCTTCACGAATATTGATGCTGTGCTTGAATGTTGATGTGAGACATCAGTCTGAAAAATAACCTCTCTTGAAAGAGAAAATTAGATTTAATTATTATTATTACTTATTATTATCACTTTTTCTTTTTTTTTAATTTTATTATGTTATGTTAGTCACCATACAATACATCATTAGTTTTTGATGTGGTGATCCATGATCCATTGTTTTCGTGTAACACCCAGTGTTCCATGCAGTACATGCCCTCCTTAATACCCATCACCAGGCTAACCAAAGTCATATATTGTCCCACCAGTGTGAGGTCAGGCTGACAGGCTTATAGAAGTACCCATTATTTTATAGAAGCTCAATATATTTGAAGGATTTATTGTAAGTTAACATATTGGTCTGAGTAAATACACTTATTTCAGATGAATAAGTAGGAGATTAATTATTTAAAATGTTGGTGTAGGGCGCCTGGGTGGCTCAGTCAGTTAAGCGTCTGCCTTCGGCTCAGGTCATGATCCCGGGGTTCTGGGATCAAGTCCCACATCGGGCTCCTTGCTCTGTGGGGAACCTGCTTCTCCCTCTCCTCCCCGCTTGTGCTCTCTCTCACTATCTCTGTCTCTCTCTCTCAAATAAATAAATAAATAAATAAATAAATAAATAAATAATAGTTGGTGTAATTTGCAACCCTAATGCAGAAAAAATTAAAGTCAAAGAAAAAATAGAACTAGACATACACATAAAAACAAACACTTATAGGTATAAAAGGTAATGTTTTCCTCAGTGTACATTGTTAGTATAGTATTGGCAGACTTACTGAAATCAGCAAATGACTTACTATATCTCCTAACATTATAAGTTGTAGATTCTTGCCAAGAGTAAGAAGAATCCTTCCAAATACAAGAGTAATGGGCATGGTGGCTAGACTGTGTTCATCAGGGCCACAGAACTTATATTCTCCCTGTGGTCATTTTTGTGGGCTGGTGAACTCTTTCTGAAGGCACCTGTGAAGGAGAAATTGTGTGGATGGAAGGCCACTGACAATATGCTACATCACATTCAATATATATTATGTGAAGCATCTCTGTGTTGTTCTGAGTGGGAAAGTAAAAATTATCCAGTGACTCCCCCTCTTCACACCTCAAGAATTATGAAGTGACAGAGGAGACAATATTTTATATTTGATTGATTACAATTTTTAAATAATAGGGTTTTTTAGAGAGAGGTATCCCATCGCAGAAAATATCAAAATTTAATTCAAAGGTCATCACATTTCCCCATAAAAAAACTTGATACTATGGCATGATAAATTGAAATGAAAAGATATATTCATTTTATGAAATTCCACTACATAAAAATGTACAAATTTACGTTTCTCAAAATTTATTATTCTCGTTATTATTCTCAAAATAAATTCAATTCTATAGATAGATCAAAGCCAAATACTAACTAATGTCAAAGGAGTCATGGAATAAATGTTTAATGAATGAATATGTAATGAATAAGACAGTCTTATCACCTTTTAATCCCTTTGTGTCTTCTCACTTCCTTTTATCATAACAAAAATAATTTAAATAACAAAGACACTTTACTCAAGATATTGATAAATGTATGGCATCACAAGAGATTTATTTATTTGTTTGTTTGTTTGTTTATTTTAAAGATTTTATTTATTTATTTGACACAGAGAGAGAGAGCATGAGCAGAAACACAAGCATGGGGAGTGGGAGAGGGAGAAGCAGACTTCCTGTGGAGCAGGGAGCCCAATGCGGGGCTTGATCCCAGGACCCTGGGATCATGACCTGAGCCGAAGGCAGATGCTTAACAACTGAGCCACCCAGGTGCCCCATCACAAGAGATTTAATATACAAGATCATAATTTATATATTATCATTTAATATACAAACCATACTGTATATGTATCTATTCACTCAAGTCTATATTTCTGAAGATCCAAGCATTAGCATAGAAAATACAAAACTAGATATCAAAACAGTTTCTGTGGGTCTTTAGAATGAAGTAAATGCATTCAGGTTTATGTTTACATCCTCTTTGTGTTATATTACAAACAAAATTACAAACTCCTAGTGAGCTATTTTCTCTGAAGTTATGCCAATGATTAGAGTCATAATAGAGTTAAGTAGGATGGTTACAGTATTGTTGCATTCACAGAATGTTCATATACAGGAACTATTGTATTAATTGTGTCTATGGTCTAGGGATTGGTTGCTTCACTAGAAACTAAAGACAGATTTACAACAATAGCGCACAAGGGTTTCTTTTCCTCCACATCCTTGCCAACACTTGTTACTTCTTCTGTTTTTTATTTTAGCCATTCTGACAGGTGAAAAATGATATCTTTTTGGTATTTTAATTTGCATTTCCCTGATGATTAGTGATCTTGAGCACCTTTTCATGTACTTGTTGACCATCTGTATCTTCTTTGGAAAAATGTCTATTTAGATTCTCTGCCCATTTTTTAAATTGGAATTTTTGGGGTTTTTTGGTGTTGAGTTGTATAAGTTCTTTATATATATATTTTTTTAATTTTATTTTACTATGTTATGTTAGCCACCAAGTTCTTTATATATTTTGGATATGAGCCCCTTTTTGGGTATATCATTTGCAAACATCTTCTCCCATTCAGTAGGCTGAGTTGTTGTTTTGTGGATTGTTTTCTTGCTGTGTAAAACCATTTTATTTTGGTGTAGTCCTTATAGTTTAATTTTTCCTTCATTTCGCTTGTCAGAGGAGATATATTTAGAAAAATGTATCTATGTCTCATGTCAAAAAAATTACTATCCTCATGCACCATTGGTAGGGATACAAATTGGTGCACTATTGTGGAAAATAGTATGGAGTTTCCTTGAAAAATTAAAAAATAGAATTACCATATGAACCTGTAATTCCACAGCTGGGTTACCCAAAGAAAACAAACAAGCAAAAAAACTAATTTGAAAAGATATATGTACCTTATGTTAACTGCAGCCTTACTTATAATAGCCAAGTTATGGAAGCAACCCAAGTACCCACTGATAGATGAATGGATAAAGAAAACATGGTGTATTTATATACACAATGGAATATTACTCAGCCATAAAAAAGAAAATCTTGCCATTGGCAACAACATGGATGGATCTAGAGTGTGTCATGCTAAGTGAACTAAGTTAGTCAGGAAAGACAAATACTATGTGACTTCACTCATGTGGATTTTGGAAACAAAACAGATGAACAAACAAACAAACAAAAGAGACAAACAAAAAATAGACAATTAAATATAGAGAAAAAACTAGTGGTTGCCAGAGGAGAGGAGGGTGGTGGATGGGTAAAAAGTACTCTTATCATGTTGAACATTGATAAATGTACAGAATTGCTGAATCATTATATTGTACACCTGAAACTAATATAACACTGTGTCAATTAC
>NC_058410.1:145564299-145596456 GCF_002201575.2 Neomonachus schauinslandi | reverse complement strand
GACAAACGATTCCATTTACAATAGCACCAAAAACCATAAGATACCTCAGAATAAACCTAACTAAAGAGGTAAAGGATCTATACTCTAGAAACTACAGAACACTCATGAAAGAACTGGAAGAAGACACAAAAAGATGGAACAACATTCCATGCTCATGGATCGGAAGGCAATAAACACTGTTAAAATGTCTATGCTATTCAGAGAAATCTACACATTCAGTGCCATCCCAATCAAAATTCCAATGACATTTTTCAAAGTGCTGGAACAAACAATCCTAAAATTTGTATGGAATCAGAAAAGACCCCAAATCGCCAAGGAAATGTTGAAAAAGAAAAACAAAGCTGGAGGCATCACGTTGCCCGATTTCAAGCTATAGTACAAAGCAGTGATCACCAAGACAGCATGGTACTGGCACAAAAACAGACAAATAGACCAATGGAACGGAATAGAGAACCTAGGTATGGACCCTTAACTCTATGGTCAAATAATCTTTGACAAAGCAGGAAAAAACATGCAATGGAAAAAAGACACTCTCTTCAATAAACGGTGCTGGGAAAATTGGACAGCCACATGCAGAAGAATGAAAATTGACCATTCTCTAACACCATTCACAAAGATAAACTCAAAATGGTAGATGACCTCAATGTGAGACAGGAATCCATCAAAATCCTAGAGGAGAACATAGGCAGTAACCTCTTTGACGTCGCCCACAACAACTTCTTTCAAGATACATCTCCAAAAGCTAGTGAAAGAAAAGCAAAAATGAACTTTTGGGACTTCATCAAGATAAAAAGCTTCTGCACAGCAAAGGAAATAGTCAACAAAACAAAGAAGCAACCCACAGAATGGGACAAGGTATTTGCAAATGACACTGCAGATAAAGGGCTGATATCCAAGATCTATAAAGAACTTCTCAAACCCAACACCTAAAAAACAAATAAGTCAAAAAATGGGCAGAAGATATGAAAAGAAACTTCTCCAAAGAAGACATACAAACAGCCAACAGACACATGAAAAAATGTTCATCATCATTGACCATCAGGGAAATCCAAATCAAAACCACATTGAGATACCACCTTACACCAGTTAGAATGGCAAAAATTGACAAGGCAAGGGGCGCCTGGGTGGCTCAGTTGGTTAAGCGACTGCCTTCGGCTCAGGTCATGATCCTGGAGTCCCAGGATCGAGTCCCACATCGGGCTCCCTGCTCAGCAGGGAGTCTGCTTCTCCCTCTGACCCTCCTCCCTCTCATGCTCTCTGTCTCTCATTGTCTCTCTCGCAAATAAATAAAATCTTTAAAAAAAAAAAATTTTTTTTTTAAAATATAAAAAAAATTGACAAGGCAAGAAACAACAAATGTTGGAGAGGTTGTGGAGAAAGGGGAACCCTCTTACACTGTTGGTGGGAATGCAAGTTGGTACACCCACTTTGGAAAACAGTGTGGAGGTTCCTCAAAAATTTAAAAATAGAGCTACCCAATGACCCAGCAATTGCACTCCTGGGTATTTACCCCAAAGACACAGATGTAGTGAAAAGAAGGGCCATATGCACCCCAATGTTCACAGCAGCAATGTCCACAATAAACAAACTGTGGAAAGAGCCGAGATGCCCTTCAACAGATGAATGGATTAAGAAGATGTGGTCCATATACACAATGGAAGATTACTCAGCCATCAGAAAGGATGAATACCCAACTTTTACATCAACATGGATGGGACTGGAGGAGATTATGCTAAGTGAAAGAAGTCAAGCAGAGAACGTCAATTATCATATGGTTTCACTTATTTGTGGAACATAAGGAATAGCATGGAGGACATTAGGAGAAGGAAGGGAAAAATGGGGGGGGGGAATTGGAGGGAGAGATGAACCATGAGAGACTATGGACTCTGAGAAACAAACAGGGTTTTAGAGGGGAGGGTGGAGGGGGGATTGGTTAGCCCGGTAATGGGTATTAAGGAGGGCACGTACTGCATGGAGCACTGGGGGTTATATGAAAACAATGGATCGTGGATCACCACATCAAAAACCAATGATGTATATTGTATGGTGACTAACATAACATAATAAAATTAAAAAAAAAACTAATGATGTACTGTATGGTGACTAACATAGCATAATAATAAAAAAGATTCTTCCATTCTTCAATTTACAAATTCTGATGTCCAAGAGACACATTTTTAAAGTAAAATGACAAGCAACAAACTGATAGAAAATGTTGCAAGGCACACAACCAACAGTTGAAAGCAATTATAAAGCCCTTAAAAATTAATAAGAAAAACAGAGAGGCAATGCCAGAGAACAATTGTTAGAATGAACAAATGGGATTTTCATAGAAAGACAATTATACCTAGCAGTAAGTATATGAAGATGTAGAAACCTCATTAGTTATTAGGAAGATGAAAATCAAGGCCACAGCTAGATAGCATTTATAATCTTTCAGTTGGCAATGATTTAAAAGTCTGCAACACCAGGTGTTGGAGAAAATGTAGATCAACGGAATAATTTACACAAAACTAGGGTAGGATCAATTGATAGAACCACTTTGGAGGAAAATGCCTTGTAAAGTTTGCTTATCCCATAACCAGCAATTTCTGCCCTACGCATACACCCAAAAGACCTTCCTGCACTCAGGACCCAAGAGATATAAACAAAATTATTCATCATAATGCCTTTTATATGAGCCAAGAATGGTAATCAAAAAGTCAACAGACAAAATAATTATAATATAGTCACACAATGGAATATTATACAGTAGTTGAAATAAATGAACCACACTCAACAAAAAAATATTGGATAATCTCACTGACTAAATGTTAGGTGAAAAAAGGAAAGTCCCAAAAGCACATATAAGATATGAGAACTATTGTGGGAGTTCAAATAAACTAATCTTTAAAATACATGCCATTTAGGCATTGACATATACATGTGGGTGGGTTGATACAGAAATTATATTTTAATGCAAGTGTGTGATAAACACAAAATTCAAGATCATGATTTCCCTGGGGGTCAGGTGGGAACAAGAAAGAGTGTAAAGGCATAGAGATAACTATAGGCTGGTAGTAAGATCTCAGTTCTTGAGTTGAGTGGTAGCTACAATATGTTAATGGTACTATTTTAACTCACTGAAAATGGAACAATGATGATACTCATTAGCCACACAATTACGTTATTTACTAATTTTTTTAAAAGCAAATATTTTCGGGACGCCTGGGTGGCTCAGTCGGTTAAGCGGCTGCCTTCGGCCCAGGTCATGATCCCAGGGTCCTGGGATCGAGTCCCACATCGGGCTCCTTGCTCAGCAGGGAGCCTGCTTCTCCCTCTCTCTCCCTCTGCTTGTGCTCTCTCTGTCAAATAAATAAAATCTTTAAAAAAAAAAAAAAGAAAGAAAAAAAAGCAAGTATTTCCTGCAAGCACAACACCTAGATAATTGCCTATAATTCTCCAATTAGATCGATGCCGTACCCACTGGAAAAAAACAAAGTTCAATTAAATGTGTTAATTTTGATAGACATGGTTTACATTAATTTTCAATTTTCAGTAGTAAATTTCATACATAAATAAGTTTATCTCTGAAATTAATTTCCATCGAGGAAATCTAAAAGTAAATAAAGAAAAAAGAACAGGTGAAACCCAATGTCTTAAGGGAATCTTTCCTAAAATTGTTGTTTGGATAAGCCTCTGACCATGGTCTAAGATCTGTTAATCACCTCTGTGGGGCACCAGTCCCCAGATCTACACCACATTAACATACTAGCCTTTGGACTCCTACATAAACACTATTTGGAGCACAAAAAGACCAGGAGAGGGCTCTCCTGGTTTAATTAGGTAGAGATCCACCCACAAATGTATCCAACAGGAATGTACATGAAAAGACTACACACATCCCATCAAAAATACATTTAACAAACCAAATTCATCAAATTTTCCACCAGTCCCACAAATAGTTTTTCTCCAACATTCACATTAGAGATTTCACTGTAGTGCAGCTGTTGCATTTAAACGCAAATGTGATTGTGGTGTTAGCACAGTAGTCGGGGCTAATCAGTATTTCATGGACTCTGTAACTTGCCAAAGAAGAATCCTTCTGAGTACCCGTGAAATGAAGGTTCATCATCATGGGAACATGGGTACCTTTGGACTATTGTAAGAACACGGCAGCTGTGAATTCTTCCCTCCTGAAACATAAATATGTTCTAATTTTCTTTCTAGTTTACTCTCCATATCATTCTGTACATTCAAATTATGTTTAAATATGTTTGCTTCATTTGTGTTACATTTCATGGGAAAACCTGTTTCAGTGAAAACATCACATGCCTCTTTTTTAGCATCTGTTTCTTCTGATTGTGGTTTCTCCTTTTTCATGTCATGTTCACTTTTAAGTTAAAATTACAATCATAGCGGGCGCCTGGGTGGCTCAGTTGGTTAAGCGACTGCCTTCGGCTCAGGTCGTGATCCTGGAGTCCTGGGATCGAGCCCCGCATCGGGCTCCCTGCTCAGCAGGGAGTCTGCTTCTCCCTCTGACCCTCTTCCCTCTCGTGCTCTGTCTCTCATTCTCTCTCTCTCAAATAAATAAATAAATAAATCTTTAAAAAAAAAATTACAATCATAGCTAAATTTGTACCCAGGGCTGAAATCAATATAAAATAGTTTACAGCATAAAGGAAAAGTCCAAAATTTGGATTCACAACATAAAATTACATAAAGTGTATTTCCAGCTTAACACTTCCAATAAGGATACCTGAATTCCTATGTGACCCAAAACATAAACTCAGCTGTTAATGTTTTTCCCCTGATAAACCTAGCAAACATATATTTTAGAAACTGTACATGCCTCATGGATGCTCACTGCCTTCTTCAGTGGTATAGCACACCTAAAGTACTGTGTTCATTTGTCAATTCATAATCAAAGGCATTTGATAAACCATGGTGAGTCCAATGGATAGCAACCAGAAAAGTATACTAATTGAACATCATACAGTATTAGAAGCAGCTGACGGCCATCAAACAGTCTAGGAATATAAATCTAAGAGTATATTTGATAAGAGGTTCTAATATTAAAAGAAACTCAAAAGACATATAAAAAACTTTTAATGAGCCAAACTAAACAATATTGTCTACAGATGCACATTTGTGTAATCAAGCTATTAAATACAAGAAGGTGATTACTAGGGGCACCTGAGTGGCGCAGTTGTTTAAGTGGTCAACTTTTGGTTTTGGATCAGGGTGAGATCTCAAGGTCCTGAGACTGAGCCACACCTCGGGCTCTGCATGCAACTCAGTCTGCTTGAGTTTCTCTCCCTCTCCATCTGCCGCTTCCCCCCAAACTCTCTCTCTAAAATAAATAAATGTTTGGGTTTTTCTTTTTTTTTTTAGATTTTATTTATTTATTTGACAGAGAGAGACACAGCGAGAAAGGGAACACAAGCAGTGGGGAGTGGAAGAGGGGAAGCAGGCTTCCTGCCAAGCAGGGAGCCTGATGCAGGGCTCGATCCCAGGACCCTGGGTCATGACCTGAGCCAAAGGCAGACGCTTAACCGACTGAGCCACCCAGGCACCCCTGTTTGGTTTTTTTAACTAGGTGATTACTATAAACATCAGGATAGTGGATAGTTTGAGGGACAGGGAAGTGCAATGATCAGGACCAGTCATGAAGAGAAGTTCCTGGAGATTCTATTTCTTGACCTGCCTGTTAGTTACAAGAATATTCACCTGAACTCATCAAGCTTTTGTTTTTCTGTGTATCTATGTTTTGTTGTATAATAAAACTGTTCTTTATAATGAAGTCATGTTGAATTGACTTATTCCATGTTATTTCCAGAATAAAGAAAAAAAAAAAAGAAAAAGAGCCAGTGCCTGGATGTTAAAGAGGTATCCCTGAGCTCAACATAAGGAGTGGGGATGAGGCACAGATTAAAGGACAGCTATGAAACTCTGAAAACAGGAGTTGTGTGAACATTCTGTGGAAGATCTCCTTCGTAGGGCAGAAGGCTGGATCATGCTTTCTGAGTCTATTTCAACTCTAAAATTCTATGGCCTTTTAATTCCCAACACTATCCCAACCTTACATGGTCAAAGAATGCCCAGTGCATTTTGTAATCTACACCCATTGAGAGCTAAGTCCTCTGTCCTCTCCTGCCTCTGGGTTTATCAGTTGAGTATGTACATCATGCTTGTGGTCACTTTTGTGTACATGAGTGTCTGTACATTTAAAAAGTTAGGCAAACATAAAAGTTTAACCATTCCAGTTTAGTTCTAGACCATCATGGTAAAATCACCAGTGTGAAAAATGAAGACAGGAAGGAGTGAATAGAATAAAAATAATTTGTGGGTAGGTGAGTACAATTTTTAATTTTGAGAATGAATATGAACCAAACACAATTCCTAGTGTTTTTACAAATACTAACCCTCACCACCTCCCTTTGAGGAATATTATTATCTTCACTGACCATATAAAGAAGCAGGTGTAAAAAAAATTACAAAACTGCCCAGAGACACATTACCTCCATGTAGTGAAGCTGGGGTTTGACACCAAGCTGAGTCCAGAATCTTAAGCACTATGCCCAACTTAGCTGACATCCAACCACATAAAAACTTCATATTCATTAATTAAATTAAATTTCCAAGTTGTATTGAGACAAACTATATCCCTATCTCATACTACTTGGTAATAACAGTTCCTTTACATGATTATAACATTTTCATGTTCTAACTAAACTGCTTATGAAAATCATATACTAGAGACAATTTAATTTACCTCATTTTACTGTAATGACAGCAACTAAAGTTATTATTTCTTGGTCCCAAACACAGTATGAATATAAAGTACCCTATGTCTGATACTCATAGTCAAAAATTCTATGCATAAAATATTTATAAACCAAAAAATAAAAACTAAAAAATATTTATAAACTAATTCAGTCATCAACATTCCATCTGTTTAATGATATGGTAAAGTATTTAGAAATAGTGAAATGTATGTGCTCCTTATCCCTTTTCTGTATTCTCTTAGAATTGAAATGAGCTTTTATCTATAGAGTTCTGAAGCAAGCAGAGGATTGACTCATATAATTGGCAAATTCCATGAAGAAAAACAATTCACTGATTGTTTACTGAGCTGCTTCTTGTTCGAGTTACCTACCTTGCTAATTTTGCAGAATGGCCAGGTGAGTAGGAGCTGACACAGGTGGTTGCTGTGTATATGTGGTAACCAGAGGCTTCTGGAATTAGTTCAATTTTTAACTCTGCAACAAATCGGTAAGGCTATTTAAATGCTATAGAGCAGTCATGAAAGGCATTCCAAGAAACATGGATCCTCTGTACATGGAAATGAAGGCTTATAGGAAAGATGATTTTTCCTGGCATCAAAAAAGGTCAGTAGAGTGGGGAACACCAAAATTTATACAGGAACAGCAGTGTCTATAATGTTGAATAGGAGGGAAAACAAGGAAGGGATTGGTGGTGATGGTGATGATAATGGCTAGAATGAACACATTTGGAAGTGAATATGGAAAGTGATCCTGCTACCAAATAGTGGAGCTTATCCCTAGAAAATGGGTCATTGAACTTTTTACCTCAAATTCCACGTCTTGGATAAGGCAAAAATTTGTCATAACCAAGTATGCTTATGTCATAATTCCAACAAGGAACAACTCTTCCAAATGTATCCCAATCTTAAGTAATATCCTTAAATTTATGGATTCATTACTTAACCAAAATACACAGAACTATAGGTGTCATAGCATAATTAACCCCTTTCAATGATTTACAATTCAGTGTGATTGGGTTTACCATATTATTTTTAAAACCACTAGTTATGAGTAAACACAGAGAGGCTTTCAGCAATGATCACAGCAAAGTGTTAACAAAGGTGTTCCAAATGGGAGAGAGCACACAACAACTGAATTTGGGATACTCATGGCAAACTACAGAGATTTTTATTTCTACTTAGGGCTGATGCTATTTTGATTACCATGATCTTGTCTCCTAGACTTTCCTAAAGAGCCATGGACACAAACAATGGAAGTTCCACTATGGATTTCATCCTGCTGGGGTTTTCTGATCGGCCCCGATTAGAACACTTCATCTCTGGGGTTGTCTTCATCTTCTATATTGTGACTCTGGTAGGAAACACAACCATCATTCTTGTATCTTACCTAGACACCCAGCTCCATACTCCCATGTATTTCTTCTTATCCAATTTGTCTTTTTTTGGACCTCTGCTATGCAACTAGCATTATCCCCCAGATGCTGGTAAATCTATGGGGTCCAACAAGGTCTATTACCTATGGAGGGTGTGTGCTCCAATTCTTCTTTGCCCTTGACCTTGGAGCCACAGAGTGTCTTCTCCTGGCTGTGATGGCCTATGACCGCTATGCTGCTGTCTGTCAACCTCTTCACTACACAGTAATAATGCACCCTCAGCTTTGCCAGAAGATGGTGCTCACCGCCTGGTTAGGTGGCCTTGGCAGTGCATTAATTCTTTGCTCCCTGACTTTGAAGTTACCAAAATGTGGGCACCGGGAAGTGGATAATTTTTTCTGTGAGATGCCAGCATTGATCAAGATGGCTTGTGTACACTCAAAAGTAATGGAGATCATTGTCTTTTCTCTCGGAGTGATATTTCTTCTAGCACCTCTATCACTAATTCTCATCTCATATGCAGTAATCACTCAAGCAGTCGTGAGGATCAAGTCAGCAGCAAGGTGGAGTAAGGTCCTTAATACATGTGCTTCCCACCTCACAGTAGTAACTCTGTTTTATGGAACACTCATTTACATGTACATGAAGCCACAGAATAGGAGCTCCCAAGATGAGGGGAAGTTCCTCACTCTCTTTTACACAATCATCACACCCACTCTTAACCCTCTGATCTACACTTTAAGAAACAAAGATGTAAAGAGTGCAGTAAAGAGAATACTGTGTGTAGAAAAATGGTCAGCCAAATCATAAGTTACATGGAAGACAGCTAAAGAAATAATATTGACCTTTACCAACAGAAGATGTATTGATTCATTTATGCAAAGAGCACTTACTGGGTGTTTATCATGTACCAAGAATTGTACTAGGTACTGATTTTGTAAATAAGTAGGAAGTAGACAGAAATTATAAGGAAAGAGATACTCAATTCATACACTTAAAAGACTTCAAGACTAATCAAGGGCTACAGATAAGTAAACATAACTATGAGATGTGATTAAGTAAAGTAATAGAAATATGTACAAAGTATTAAGAAAATACTTCACAGGGAAATTTATTTTAATGTAGGATCAGGATACTGATTACTTCTTCCAAGACTTACCAATTTTATGGGAAATAACACACTCTTAGAGGCACCTGATACACCAGCAGGGCCTTTGTGCTGGAGACCAACTACCCATTGATACCCACTCTATCTTCTGCTTCTAGTTTTAACTGGGCACAGGGCCACCATATCACATTCCTGCATATCACATTTCTGAACCTGGCCTCCACCAACACAATGCCAGAGATTTAATGTGTGTAACTCCTGAGTTATCTTTTCAAACATGAAACCATTTGCTCTCACTCTTCCCCCTCCCTTTCTTCTTGGCTGGAATGTGAATGTGGAGGGTACCTAGCTTTACCAACCCGAAGAGGGAATGGAACAATAAGATGGAAAGAGAACCACCCACCAATAGAGGAATGCCTCCAAACTACTATAGGAGAAGAAGCTTCTATATTATTTAATATTAATTAAGCCACTCTGCTTTGGGGTCTGTCTGTTAGAGTAGCTTAACTTTTACCCTCCGTGGCCTGGTAAGGACTTTGGGCATTTCCTATAAGGTAGTGTGGTCCTTGGACCAGCAGCAACAGCATCACTTGGCACCATATTAGAAATGCACACTCTTGGGCCCACCTCAGACCTACTGACCAATCATCTGAGAATGGACGCAGCAACAGATGTTTTCAACAAACACTACAGGTGATCAGGCTAAAGTTTGAGAAACACTATTATAGGGAGATGTTGAGTTCTAAACAGAAAATTAACATATTTTTATGGATTTTAATTAATTTCCTCCCTATACACCTGTGAAAGGAGGAGCGTAATCGTTTCCCTAGGTGCTTAGATAAGAGAAATAAAGGAATATGAGGAGTTTTCTCTAAATGAAATCACCACAAAAGGATATTCTTTATTTAATACTATCTTCTTGCTATTTTGTTTAATAGTATTCTTTGTTTTGTTGAATTATGGTGGTAGTAATGGTAATTTTTTGGAAAGGGCCTTGATCTTCTTATTTAACAAAATAAAAATTTAGCAATCTCATATTAGTTCCCCCATTTTTTTTAACTTTTTTTTAGTGGTAAATACATTCTAACTCTGAGAATCTCTATGCTGGAGAGAAAACTACTCCCCTTCTCTACAAGTCAACCATTTCAGAATTGGAAATTCTCTCTGCATGTGAGAGTCCTCACACTGTCAGTGCCCTTGCTTTGTGATTACAAGGCTGAATAAGCTACAATCTACCTGGAGTATCTGGGTGGGGTTATGAGGGTTGTAAGGGTTAATGGTCTTCTCTCTCCTGTCCTCAAACCTTGTGATTCCCAGGATTCCACAGGGAAAACATTATACCGTTATTTTATTTATTTTTTTTAAGATTTTATTTATTTATTTGAGAGAGAGAGAATGAGAGACAGAGAGCATGAGAGGGAGGAGGGTCAGAGGAAGAAGCAGACTCCCTGCTGAGCAGGGAGCCCGATGCGGGACTCAATCCCGGGACTCCAGGATCATGACCTGAGCCGAAGGCAGTCGCTTAACCAACTGAGCCACCCAGGCGCCCCAAACATTATACCGTTATTTTAAACATTTGATTCCTCCTTGAATACTACATCAAAAACTAAAAAAAAAAAAAAAAAAAAAAAAACTACATCAAAAACTAATGATGTACTATATGGTGGATAACTGAATATAATAAAAATTTTAAAATAATGAAATAAAATAAAAATTTTTATGCTGCAAAACAAAAAAAATTTAAAAATAAACATGATTCCTTTCTGCAGGTAACTTTAAAATTGCCAGGTGTGTAAGCCTTGAGAATAATAAGGAATCTGAGAGAGGGTGATGATGATTCCCAAAGACAGGAAGCCCTAGAGACAATATAACCTTTACGGTGTTGTAAGGACTTTGTTTGGAGAACATTTAGAATGGTGACAGTGTGGACACTGGAAACGAGTATCAATTGTTCTTTGTGAGAAAAGCTCACCCCAATCTTAATAAACTAGTGATTTATCACTTACAAACCTTTTACTCAACTCTTAAAATCAGTTGCTATCTTACTCTAGGAGAGATATCCTTACAAATCTCATCAATCTGTCCTGTGAATTCCCTCCAAAACCAGTCACTATATTGGCATTATCCTTTTCTATATTTGTTGTATATATGTTTGAGGAAAAGGCATTGGTGAGCTTTTCAACAACATAGAACTTCATATTCGTGTGTGACTTTACTGTGTCTGATTTGGCTTCTGACATGATTATATATTCAGTAAATGTCTGGATAATGATTAAGTGACTGAAGAGTTTTTTTAAATAAATATACATGAAAATGTTCTTATCCCACAGAATGTAACAAATGTTCGTTGGGTAATGAATACTGGAGCTACACCTTCAGGCTTTTAACATTTAGGACATTTGCAACACCTGACACCTAAGAGAAGGGAAGCACAGTACAGTTTTACTTTCACCTGCATACTAATATAGAATCCTTATAAGTGTGTATCTGGACATGAGAAAAACAAGAGGAATAAAAGAAAAAGTTTATCATTATCTCATAACCTAGAAATAATGACTGTTAACTTTTTAGTTAATTTCCTTTTAAATTATTCCATTTCCTACTAAAGTTTGGGTCACACTGATTTATTTCTCCCAATGTATGCATTCACATCAGATAAAGCACTCCCAAGGGAGAAAAACTTGGCCCCAGAAGAGTGGAAAAAATCTCAACTAGTACAGTGATTGGTGGCCCTCCAAAGGCCACTGTACATGAACAGACACACCATGTAACTGTGATGTGAAAATGTCACTGGGAGGAAGATGCTGACAATGACAACAAGACTGGAAAAATAATGTCTCAGTGTTGTAGCACATGCTTGTCCCTGTCTGCAAAGATGACTGAGATCTCCCCTGGGATAAAATGATGGATGAGGAAACATGTGCAGCCTCTAGCACCTGAGGAAGATGTGAATGGTCTTCTAGGTTAGTGACTGACATCTTGGACTCAGTGATGGCCTCAGCTAATCAAGGCCAAATGCTGGAGACTCCCTGGCATTCTATATAAAAAGCTTGATAACATAATGCATTATCAGGAATTTGGGGAAACAGAAACCTCAGTCTTTCCTGATTGTCGTAGTGATCTGCTGCCACATAAACACTTTCTAAAGAAATAAACAGGACTGCTACAAATGACAGACATAGGCTGAAAATCTCTTACCCACAATTCTGAATTTAATCAGTTTGGAAAACTGAAAATGTTCATAACTTTGTTGGCAGCAAACCTAATAGATGTGTCCTAAATAAATGTGAGGCTACTTCTGCTCTTTCAGTTCTGGATTTTTAAAAAGGCAGATTTGTGCTTAAAGAAAATAATTCATTTGTAAGAGAGAATAATATTAGCTATTTGTCATTTGCCAGAAACAGCAGTTACTTCTTATGGAGGACACTAATGACACTCACTGCTTTCTAAAACCATAGTTTTGTTGGGGGGGAGGGTTTGAAATTTAGGATTCAAGAGAAATTAGACTCTGATAGGATGCAGTGGTGACATCAAAGGAAATACTGCCAAAGAATAACTTAACTTTCACCTATTTTATCTAATTTTAAGTGCACATTTATAGCAGCCACATGAAAAGGATGGGTCACGTTTTACATTCTTGCTACCCAACTAAAGTATCAAAAGTTTCTATCCTTTGTATCACTGTATGTTGCTCCTAAGAAATGTTCCATGAACTCTGACTACACATATGGCCTATTGCTTTTCTGTATCATTATTTTCCAGTTTATGCATCATCCCCCAATTGCAATATTACCAGAATGTCCAGTGTCTCCATATTTGGGCTCCCCTTCCCCACGAATGATCTCCAAATTTCCAATCCCAGACGTAACTGCCCCTCAGTGTGCACGCCAACCAGTGTATGTCCCGTACTGAGAGCACTACTGCCAGTTCTGCTTGGTGCCACGGGTGCCGTGGTGCCGACGGGGATGATGCCACATGCGCCAGAGGCCCTACTGGGGGGTGATGGTCCTGCAGGTATAGGCCCTGACCACCCCTATTGTAAGAAGGACCAGTATTCCAGGTCTCTGACCAACCTCAGTGGGCCTTTGAAGGAGGCACACTCCCCTCTACTCCTTTTCATGACAGATCAGTCCCTGTGAGCCCTGCGTTCGGTCTCTGAGTTGGCTGATACCACAACATGATAAAGGCCTTCATGACAAGCCCACAGCTAACATCACCTCAACCATGGATACGTTCCAGCACCACTTCTGATCAGTAAAGTACTAGAAGTCCCAGCCAGAGGAACTAGGCAAGAAAAACAATAAAGGCACAGAAACCAGAAAGGAAGAAATAAAATCATCTGTATATGTACGTGAGATGATATCATACGTAGAAATCCTGAAGACTCCACCAAAAACCTGTTAGATGTTAGAAGTACTGAACAAATTCTGTTAAGTTGCTTAATACAAAATAAATATACAAAAATACATCATTTGTATAGACTAAAAACAAGTTACCATAAAGGGAAATTAAGAAAATTAATCTCATTTACAACTTCATCAAAAAGAATTAAATAGGTAGGAATAAATTTCACCAAGGACCTAAGAGACCTGTACACTGAAAACTATAAGAGCTGATGAAACTCGACCATTCTCTAACACCATACACAAAGATAAACTCGAAATGGATGAAAGACCTCAATGTGAGACAGGAATCCATCAAAATCCTAGAGGAGAACATAGGCAGTAACCTCTCTGACATTGGCCACAGCAACTTCTTTCAAGATTCATCTCCAAAAGCTAGTGAAACAAAAGCAAAAATGAACTTTTGGGACTTCATCAAGATAAAAAGTTTCTGCACAGCAAAGGAAACAGTCAACAAAACAAAGAGGCAACCCACAAAATGGGAGAAGATATTCGCAAATGACACTACAGACAAAGGGCTGGTATCCAAGATCTATAAAGAACTTCTCAAACTCAACACCCAAAAAACAAATAATCAAGTCAAAAAATGGGCAGAAGACATGAACAGACACTTCTCCAAAGAAGACATACAAATGGCCAACAGACACATGAAAAAATGTTCATCATCATTAGCCATCAGGGAAATTCAAATCAAAACCACTTTGAGATACCACCTTACACCAGTTAGAATGACAAAAATGGACAGGGAAAGAAACAACAAATGTTGGAGAGGTTGTGGAGAAAGGTGAACCTTCCTACACTGTTGGTGGGACTGCAAGTTGGTACAGCCACTTTGGAAAACAGTTTGGAGGTGCCTCAAAAAATAGAGCTACCCTATGACGCAGCAATTGCACTCCTGAGTATTTACCCCAAAGACACAGATGGAGTGAAAAGAAGGGCCATATGCACCCCAATGTTCATAGCAGCAATGTCCGCAATAGCCAAACTGTGGAAAGAGCCGAGATGCCCTTCAACAGATGAATGGATAAAGATGTGGTCCATATATACAATGGAATATTACTCTGCCACCAGAAAGGATGAATACACGAGCAGCAGACAGCATGGAGGATGGACATGGGCACGCAGGGCTCAGGGCACAAGCGACTCCCCAACCGGGAGCGGCTGATGGCGGAGGACAACGCGCTGAACCAGATCACGCATGAGATGGTGGAGAAGTAGGAGATCTGGATTTCGTCTGGTCTCAGGAATTCAGCTGGATAGGGATCAAACCACTCTGAACACCTACAAACTCAACAGGAGATCGAAGAAAAGAATAGCAACAACTCTCTGAACAGAAAAGCGACCACTTTCTGGAAGGTAGGACGTGCGGAGAAGTGAATCCGAGCCGATATTCAGGAGGATAGATGGCGGGGGAGGGGCCTCCGTCTGCCGCTTCTGGCAAGTGATAGAGCCACAGAGCACAAAATCAGAACTTTTAGAAGTTGGCTCCACTGAGGGACGTCACTCCGGTGGCTAAGCGGGGTGTGGAACCCTCATGGGACAGTGTGGTCTCAGGACCCTTGGGGTCACAGAAAGACCGGGGGTGCCTGAGTGTGGCAGAGCTCCCAGGTATCGGAGCGGGGAAGCTGGCTGCAGAGACGGAGCCCAGGCGCAGGCTCTCAGCTCGGGGTTGCCATAAACCGTGATCCGTGGCACAGTCGGGCCACTGCTCCTCCAGCAGGGACCCAACAAGCGGCAGATCCGGGGAGACTCACCTTCTTCCCCCGGGAGGAGCGGCGTGGGAGCGCACCTCAGGGATCTGCTGGGCTTGGAGACTCCACACGGGGTCGGGTGCCAGAGATAGAAATGCGTGATCACAGGCCAGGTAAGCATGGAGTGCGGCCGGAGACCAGGTAGACAGGAGTGACTGACGGCTTTTCTCTGGGGGCTCACTGAGGAGCGGGGCCCTGAGTTCTCGGCTCCTCAGGGCGGAGATTGGGAGGCCGCCATTTCACTCTCAGCCTCCAAAGCTGTACGGAAAGCTTGCAGGGAACAAAATCTCCCGAGAGCAAACCGGAGCAGATTACTTAGCCCGGACAGGGCAAGGGCGGGGCAATTCCGCCTCCGGCAAAGACATTTGGGAACCATGGCAACAGGACCCTCCCCCAGAAGATCAGCGACAACAGCCAGCCAAGACCAAGTTTACCAATCAATGAGAACAGCAGAACTCCAGCGCTAGGGGAATACTGCACATAGAATCCATGGCTTTTTTACCATGATTCTTTAGTCTTTCAAAGTTAATTTTTTTTAACTTTTTTTTTTAATTTTTCTTTATCCCTTTTTCAACCAACATCTTATCAATCCCTTTTTTTTAAGATTTTATTTATTTATTTGAGAGAGAGAGAATGAAAGAGAGAGCACATGAGAGGGGGGAGGGTCAGAGGGAGAAGCAGACTCCCTGCCGAGCAGGGAGCCCGATGCGGGACTCGATCCCAGGACTCCGGGATCATGACCTGAGCCGAAGGCAGTCACTTAACCAACTGAGCCACCCAGGCGTCCCTTATCAATCCCTTTTTTAAAAAATATTCTTATTTTTCATTTTTAGAGTCATATTCTATCCCTTCATAGTACTTACCTGTATTTTTGGCATATATATATAAGTTGTTCTCTCTTTAAAATTTTGAGATAGTTTCTTCTAACAAATCAAAATATACCCTAAATCTCTAGTGTATGATTTTTTTCTACTCCCCTGCCTGATCACATACTCTCCCTTTTTTTTTCTTTTTTTTTTTAATCCTCTTCTTTCTTTTTTCAAACAACTTCTTATCAATTCCTTTTATAAAATTTTTTATAATTTCCATCTTTACAGTCATATTCCATCCCTTCACCATATCAACCCTTATTTTTGTACATATGTAAGTTTTTCTTTCTTTAAAATTTTGGGAGGCACTTTCTTCTAACAGACCAAAATACACCCAAAATCTAGTGTGTGGCACTGATCTATGTACCAGCCTGATCATATTTGATCATATTCTGTTTTTTTTGTTGTTTTGTTCTGTTTTTGTTTGTTTTTATCTTTACCTTTTTCTTTTTTCTCTCTTGCCTTTCTTTTCCCACTGCTTCAGGTCTTTTCTGATTTGTTTAGAGTATACTTATTGGGGATGTTGTTACCCTGTTAGCATTTTGTTCTCTCATTAATCTATTCTCCTCTGGACAAAATGACAAGACGGAAAAAATCACCTCAACAAAAAGAACAAGAGGTAGTACCGACTGCCAGGGACCTACTCAATACGGACATTAGTACGATGTCGGATCTAGAGTTCAGAATCATCACTTTAAAGATACTACCTGGGCTTGAAAAAAGCATGGAAGTTATTAGAGAAACCCTTTCTGGAGAAGTAAAAGAACTAAAATCTAACCAAATCAAAATCAAAAAGGCTATCAATGAGGTGCAATCAAATATGGGGGTACTAACTGCTAGGATAAATGAGGCAGAAGAGAGAATCAGTGATATAGAAGACAAAATGATGGAAAATAAAGAAGCTGAGAAAAAGAGGAATGAACAACTACTGGATCGTGAGGGCAGAATTCGAGAGATAAGCGATACCATAAGATGAAACAACATTAGAATAATTGGGATCCCAGAAGAAGAAGAAAGAGAGAGAGGGGCAGAAGGTATACTGGAGCAAATTATAGCAGAGAACTTCCCTAATTTGGGGAAGGAAACAGGCATCAAAATCCAGGAGGCACAGAGAACCCCTCTCAAAATCAATAAAAATAGGTCAACACCCCGACATCTAATAGTAAAACTTACGAGTCTCAGACACAAAGAGAAAATCCTGAAAGCAGCTTGGGAGAAGAGATATGTAACTTACAATGGTAGAAACATTAGATTGGCAACAGACCTATCCACAGAGACCTGGCAGGCCAGAAAGGACTGGCAGGATATATTCAGAGCACTAAATGAGAAAAATATGCAGCCAAGAATACTATATCCAGCTAGGCTGTCATTGAAAATAGGAGAGATAAAAAGATTCCAGGACAAACAAAAACTAAAGGAATTTGCAAACACGAAACCAGCCCTACAAGAAATCTTGAAAGGGGTCCTCTAAGCAAAGAGAGAGCCTAAAAGCAACATAGGCCAGAAAGGAACACAGACAATATACAGTAACAGTCACCTTAAAGACAATACAATGGCACTAAATTCCTATCTTTCAATAGTTACCCTGAATGTAAATGGGCTAAATGCCCCAATCAAAAGACACAGGCTATCAGATTGGATAAAAAAACAAGACCCATCGATATGGTGTCTGCAAGAGACTCATTTTAGACCCAAAGACACCCCCAGATTGAAAGTGAGGGGGTGAAGGGGCACCTGGGTGGCTCAGTTGGTTAAGCGACTGCCTTCGGCTCAGGTCATGATCCCAGAGTCCTGGGATCAAGTCCCGCATCGGGCTCCCTGCTCGGCAGGGAGTCTGCTTCTCCCTCTGACCCTCCCCACTCTCATGTGCTTTCTCTCTCTCTCTCTCTCTCAAATAAATAAATAAAAGCTTTAAAAATAATAATAAAATAAAAAAATAAAAAAGAAAGTGAGGGGGTGGAAAACCATTTACAATGCTAATGGACACCAAAAGAAAGCTGGGGTGGCAATCCTTATATCAGACAAATTAGATTTTAAACCAAAGACTGTAATAAGAGATGAAGAAGGACACTATAACCTACTTAAAGGGTCTATCCAACAAGAAGAACTAACAATTGTAAATATCTATGCCTCTAACATGGGAGCAGCCAATTATATAAGGCAATTAATAACAAAAGCAAAGAAACACATCGACAACAATACAATAATAGTGGGGGACTTTAACAACCCCCTCACTGAAATGGACAGATCGTCTAAGCAAAAGATCAACAAGGAAATAAAGACTTTAAAGGGCACACTGGACCAAATGGACTTCACAGACATATTCAGAACATTCCATCCCAAAGCAATGGAATACACATTCTTCTCTAGTGCCCATGGAACATTCTCCAGAATCGATCATATTCTAGGTCATAAATCAGGTCTCAACCGGTACCAAAAGATTGGGATCATTCCCTGCCTATTTTCAGACCACAATGCTTTGAAACTAGAACTCAATCACAACAGGAAAGTCGGAAAGAACTCAAATACATGGAGGCTAAAGAGCATCCTACTAAAGAATGAATGGGTCAACCAGGAAATTAAAGAAGAATTTTAAAAATTCGTGGAAACCAATGAAAATGAAAACACAACTATTCAGAATCTTTGGGATGCAGCAAAGGCGGTCCTAAGAGGAAAGTATATAGTAATACAAGCCTTTCTCAAATAAACAAGAAAGGTCTCAAGTACACAACCTAACCCTACACCTAAAGGAGCTGGAGAAAGAACAGCAAATAAAGCCTAAACCCAGCAGGAGAAGAGAAATAATAAAGATCAGAGCAGAAATCAATGAAATAGAAACTAAAAGAACAGTAGAACAGATGAATGAAACTAGGAGCTGGTTCTTTGAAAGAATTAACAAGATTGATAAACCCCTGGCCAGACTTATCAAAAAGAAAAGAGAAATGACCCAAATAAATAAAATCAGGAATGAAAGAGGAGAGATCACAACCAACACCAAAGAAATACAATCATAAGAACATATTATGAGCAACTCTATGCCAGCAAATTAGATAATCTGGAAGAAATGGATGCATCCCTAGAGATGTATCAACTACCAAAACTGAACCAGGAAGAAATAGAAAACCTGAACAGACCTATAACCACTAAGGAAATTGAAGCAGTAATCAAAAAAATCTCCCAACAAACAAAAGCCCAGGGCCAGATGGCTTCCCAGGGGAATTCTACCAAACATTTCAAGAAGAATTAATACCCATTCTTCTGAAACTGTTCCAAAAAATAGAAATGGAAGGAAAACTTCCAACCTCGTTTTATGAGGTCACCATTACCTTGATCCCCAAACCAGACAAAGAGCCCATCAAAAAGGAGAATTACAGACCAATATCCTTGATGAACACGGGTGCAAAAATTCTCACCAAAATACTAGCCAATAGGATACAACAGTACATTAAAAGTATTATTCACCACAACCAAGTGGGATTTATCCCTGGGCTGCAAGGTTGGTTCAACATCCACAAATCAATCAATGTGATACAATACATTAACAAAAGAAAGAACAAGAATCATATGATCCTCTCAATAGATGCAGAAAAAGCATTTGACAAAGTACAGCATCCTTTCTTGATCAAAACTCTTCAGAGTATAGGCATAGAGGGTACATACCTCAATATCATAAAAGCCATCTATGAAAAACCTACAGCGAATATCATTCTCAATGGGGAAAAACTGAGAGCTTTCCCCCTAAGGTCAGGAATGCGGCAGGGATGTCCACTATCACCACTGCTATTCAACATAGTATTGGAAGTCGTAGCCACAGCAATCAGACAACAAAAAGAAATAAAAGGCATCCAAATCGGCAAAGAAGAAGTCAAACTCTCACTCTTTGCAGATGATATGATACTTTATGTGGAAAACCCAAAAGACGCCACCCCAAAACTGCTAGAACTCATACAGGAATTCAGTAAAGTGGCAGGATATAAAATCAATGCACAGAAATCAGTGGCATTCCTATACACCAACAACAAGACAGAAGAAAGAGAAATTAAGGAGTCGATCCCATTTACAATTGCACCCAAAACCATAAGATACCTGGGAATAAATCTAACCAAGGAGGCAAAGGATCTGTACTCAGAACACTATAAAATACTCATGAAAGAAATTGAGGAAGACACAAAGAAATGGAAAAATGTTCCATGCTCATGGATTGAAAGAACAAATATTGTGAAGATGTCAATGCTACCTAGAGCAATCTACACATTCAATGCCATCCCCATCAAAATACCATCCACTTTTTTCAAAGAAATGGAACAAATAATCTTAAAATTTGTATGGAACCAGAAAACACTGCGAATAGCCAGAGGAATGTTGAAAAAGAAAAGCAAAGCTGGCGGCATAACAATTCCGGACTTCAAGCTCTATTACAAAGCTGTCATCATCAAGACAGTATGGTACTGGCACAAAAACAGACACATAGATCAATGGAACAGAACAGAGAGCCCAGAAATGGACCCTCAACTCGACGGTCAACTAATCTTTGACAAAGCAGGAAAGAATGTCCAATGGAAAAAAGACAGTCTCTTCAACAAATGGTGTTGGGAAAATTGGACAGCCACATGTAGAAGAATGAAACTGGACCATTTCCGTACACCACACACAAAAATAGACTCCAAATGGTTGAAAGACCTCAATGTGAGACAGGAGTCCATCAAAATCCTAAAGGAGAACACAGGCAGCAACCACTTCGATCTCAGCCGCAGCAACTTCTTCCTAGAAACATCGCCAAAGGCAAGGGAAGCAAGGGCAAAAATGAACTATTGGGACTTCATCAAGATAAAAAGCTTTTGCAAAGCAAAGGAAACAGTCAACAAAACCAAAAGGCAACCGACAGAATGGGAGAAGATATTTGCAAATGACACATCAGATAAAGGGCTAGTATCCAAAATCTATAAAGAACTCATCAAACTCAACACCCAAAAAACAAATAATCAAGTCAAAAAATGGGCAGAAGACATGAACAGACATTTTTCCAAAGAAGACATCCAAATGGCCAACGGACACATGAAAAAGTGCTCAACACTGCTCGGCATCAGGGAAATCCAAATCAAAACCTCAATGAGATACCACCTCACACCAGTCAGAATGGCTAAAATGAACAAGTCAGGAAACGACAGATGTTGGAGGGGATGCGGAGAAAGGGGAACCCTCCTACACTGTTGGCGGAAATGCAAGCTGGTGCAGCCGCTCTAGAAAACAGTATGGAGATTCCTCAAAAAGTTGAAAATAGAGCTACCATATGATCCAGCAATTGCACTACTGGGTATTTACCCCAAAGATACAAATGTAGGGATCCGAAGGGGTACATGCACCCCGATGTTTATAGCAGCAATGTCCACAATAGCCAAACTGTGGAAAGAGCCAACATGTCCATCGACAGATGAATGGATAAAGAAGAAGTGGTATATATACAATGGAATATTATGCAGCCATCAAAAGGAATGAGATCTTGCCATTTGCAACGACGTGGATGGAACTGGAGGGTATTATGCTGAGCAAAATAAGTCAAACAGAGAAAGACATGTATCATATGACCTCACTGATATGAGGAATTCTTAATCTCAGGAAACAAACTGAGGGTTGCTGGAGTGGGGGGTGGGGTGGGAGGGATGGGATGACTGGGTGATAGACACTGGGGAGGGTATGCATTCTGGTAAGTGCTGTGAATTGTGCAAGACTGTTGAATCTCAGATCTGTACCTCTGAAACAAATAATGCAATATATGTTAAGAAAAAAAAAAGAAGAAGAAGAAGGTAGCAGGAGGGGAAGAATGAAGCGGGGGAAATCGGAGGGGTAGATGAACCATGAGAGACAATGGACTCTGAAAAACAAACTGAGGGTTCTAGAGGGGAGGGAGGTGGGAGGATGGATTAGCCTGGTGATGGGTATTAGAGAGGGCACGTTCTGCATGGAGCACTGGGTGTTATGCACAAACAATGAATCATGGAACACTACATCTAAAACTAATGATGTAATATATGGTGATTAACATAACAATAAAAAATTTTAAAAAAAAAGAAAGGATGAATACCCAACTTTTACATCAGCATGGATGGGACTGGAGGAGATTATGCTAAGTGAAATAAGTCAAGCAGAGAAAGTCAATTATCATATGGTTTCACTTATTTGTGGAACATAAGGAATAGCATGGAGGACATTAGGAGAAGGAAGGGAAAAATGAAGGGGGGGAAATCGGAGGGGGAGATGAACCATGAGAGACTATGGACTCTGAGAAACAAACTGAGGGTTTTAGAGGGGAGGGGGTTGGGGGTGGGGGATGGGGGGATGGGTTAGTCCAGTGATGGGTATTAAGGAGGGCACATATTGCATGGAGCACTGGATGTTATACAAAAACAATGAATCATGGATCACTACATCAAAAACTAATGATGTATTGTATGGTGACTAACATAACACAATAAAATAAAATTTTAAAAAGAGCTGATGAAAATACTGAAAACACAGATAAATGGAAAGATATCCCATGCTCATGGATTGGAAAAATATTGTTAAAATTTACATACTGTTTAAAGCAAGCTACAGACTCGATGCAATCCCTATCACAGTGCCAGTGCCATTTCTCACAGAAATACAACAAATAATCCTAACATTTGTATGGAACTACAAAAGAACCTGAATTGCAAAAGCAATTTTTTTTTAAGATTTTATTTATTTATTTGAGAGAGAGAGACTGAAAGAGAGAGCACATGAAAGGAGAGAGGGTTGGGAGGGTCAGAGGGAGAAGCAGACTCCCTGCCGAGCAGGAAGCCTGATGCGGGACTCGATCCAGGGACTCCAGGATCATGACCTGAGCCGAAGGCAGTCACTTAACCAACTGAGCCACCCAGGCACCCTACAAAAGCAATCTTGAAAGAACAACAAAGGTCAAGGCATCACACTTCCTGATTTCAAACTATATTACAAAGCCATAGTAATCAAAACATGGATGGTATTAAAATAAAAACAGATGCATAGCTCAATGGAACAAAAGAGAAATCCTAGAAATAAATTCATACATACACAAGCAATTAATTTATGATTATATGAGATATGATATAATTTATGATTTTATATATATATGAAAGAGAATATCACTCATCCATGAGAAAGGACATCCTACCATAGTGGCAACATGGGTGGACCTTGAGGGCATAATGCTAAGTGAGATAAGTCAGAGAAAGGCAAATGCTGCATAACATCACTTATATTTGGAATCTTAAAAAAAGAGTTAAATTCATCAAAACAGTATGAAAAAATGGGTGACAGGCGCTCAGGGTCAGGGAAACAGGGAAAAGTTGATAAAAAGGTACAAACTTCAGCTATAATATCGATAAGGTCTAAAGAGCTCGTAAAAAGGGCGCCTGGGTGGCTCAGTTGGTTAAGCGACTGCCTTCGGCTCAGGTCATGATCCCGGAGTTCCTGGATCGAGTCCCGCATCGGGCTCCCTGCTCTGCAGGGAGTCTGCTTCTCCCTCTGACCCTAACCCCTCTCATGTGCTCTCTCTCATTCTCTCTCAAATACATAAATAAAATCTTTAAAAAATAAAAAATAAAAAAATAATAATAAAAAAGGAGCTCGTAAAAAATGGCGACTATAGTTGATAACACTGTATTTTATAATTGAAATCTGCTGAGAGAGTAGAACGTAAATGTTCTCAGCAAACTAAACCAAACCAAAAATTTAAATACATGAGGTGATGGATGTGTTAATTATCCACATGGAAGGAGGGTATCTTTTCATAATGTATACAAACATCAAATCACCATGATGTACACTTTATTTTTTTTTAGATTTATTTATTTATTTATTTGACAGAGTGAGAGAGAGTGAGAGAGGGAACACAAGCAGGGGGAGTGGGAGAGGAAGAAGCAGGCTTCCTGCTGAGCAGGGAGCCTGATGCAGGGCTCGATCCCAGGACTCTGTGATTATGACCTGAGCCGAAGGCAGATGCTTAACGACTGAGCCACCCAGGTACCCCTGATGTACACTTTAAATATCTTACAATTTTATATCTCAGTTATACCTCAATAAAACTGAATTTTAAAAAATAAAGAAAGTAAGATAATGCAGAGTTATGAGAGAGTGGTGGAAAGTACTATTTTAGAAAGGGTCGTCCGGGAGGGCTGATCACATTCTCTCCCTTTTTTTAAAAAATTTTTTTCTTTCTTTTTTCAACCAAATTCTTGTCTTATCAATTCCTTTTTTAAAATCTTTCTTAATTTTCATCTTTACACATTCCTTCCCTTCATTATATTTCCCCTTATTTTTGTATATATATAATTTTTTCTTTCTTTAAAATTTTGGGAGGCAGTTTCTTCTAACACACTAAAATACACCCAAAATCTAGTGTGTGGCTCTGTTCTATTCACCAGCCTGATCACATTCTTTTTTTTTTTTTTCTTTCTCCCCCCCACCCCAGTTTCGGGTCTCTTCTGATTTGTTTAGTGTATATTTTTCTTGGGTAGTTGTTACCCTTTTAGCACTTTGTTCTCTCACTCATCTATTCTTCTCTGGACAAAATGACAAAATGGAAAACTCACCTCAAAAAAAAGAACAAGAGGGGCGCCTGGGTGGCTCAGTTGGTTAAGCGACTGCCTTCGGCTCAGGTCATGATCCTGGAGTCCCGGGATCGAGTCCCACGTCGGGCTCCCTGCTCAGCAGGGAGTCTGCTTCTCTCTCTGACCCTCCTCCCTCTCATGCTCTCTATCTCATTCTCTCTCTCAAATAAATAAATTAAATTAAATTAAATTAAAAAAAAAGAACAAGAGGCAGTACCAACTGCCAGGGACCTACTCAATACGGACATTAGTAAGATGTCAGAACTACAGTTCAGAACGACGATTATAAAGATACTAGCTGGGCTTGAAAAAAGCATAGAAGATACTAGAGAATCCCTTTCTGGGGAAATAAAAGAACTAAAATCTAACCAAGTCAAAATCAAAAAGGCTATTAATGAGGTGCAATAAAAAATGGAGGCTCTAACTGCTAGAATAAATGAGGCAGAAAAGAGAATTAGTGATAGAGAAGACCAAATGATGGAAAATAAAGAAGCTGAGAAAAAGAGAGATAAACAACTACTGGATCACGAGGGCAGAATTCGAGAGATAAGCGATACCATAAGATGAAACAACATTAGAATAATTGGGATCCCAGAAGAAGAAGAAAGAGAGGGGCAGAAGATATACTGGAGCAAATTATAGCAGAGAACTTCCCTAATTTGGGGAAGGAAACAGGCATCAAAATCCAGGAGGCACAGAGAACGCCCCTCAAAATCAATAAAAATAGGTCAACACCCTGACATCTAATAGTAAAACTTACAAGTGTCAGACACAAAGAAAAAATCCTGAAAGCAGCTCAGGGCAAGAGGTCTGTAACCTAGAATGGTAGAAACATTAGAATGGCAGCAGACCTATCCAGAGAGACCTGGCAGGCCAGAAAGGACTGGCAGGATATATTCAGAGCACTAAATGAGAAAAATATGCAGACAAGAATACTATATCCAGCCAGGCTGTCATTGAAAATAGAAGGAGAGATAAAAAGCTTCCAGGACAAACAAAAACTAAAACAATTTGTGAACACCAAACCGCCCCAAAGAAACATTGAAAAGGGTCCTCTAAGCAAAGAGAGAGCCTAAAAGTAACATAAACCAGAAAGGAACAGAGACAATATGCAGTAACAGTCACCTTACAGGCAATACAATGGCACTAAATTCATATCTTTTCATAGATACCCTGAATGTAAATGGGCTAAATGTCCCAATCAAAAGACATAGGGTATCAGATTGGATAAAAAAAACAAGACCCATTGATATACTGTCTGCAAGAGATTCATTTTAGATGCAAAGACATCTCCAGATTTAAAGTGAGGACGTGGAAAAACATTTACCATGCTAATGGACATCAAAAGAAAGCTGGGGTGGCAATCCTTATATCAGACAAATTAGATTTTAAACCAAAGA
Source organism: Neomonachus schauinslandi (assembly GCF_002201575.2). NCBI lineage: Eukaryota > Metazoa > Chordata > Mammalia > Carnivora > Phocidae > Neomonachus > Neomonachus schauinslandi. The sequence continues at coordinate 145,570,177 of NC_058410.1, read as the reverse complement.
CTATAATAAGAGATGAGGAAGAACACTACATCATACTAAAAGAGTCTATCCAACAAAGATCTAATAATTTTTAATATCTACACACCCTAACATGGGAGCAGCCCATTATATTAGCCAATTAATAACAAAATCAAAGAAACACATTGACAATAATACAATAATAGTAGGGGACTTTAACACCCCCCTCACTGAAATGGACAGATCATCTAAGCAGAAGATCAACAAGGTAATAAAGACTTTAAATGAGGGGCGCCTGGGTGGCTCAGATGGTTAAGCGTCTGCCTTCGGCTCAGGTCATGATCCTGGAGTCCCGGGATCGAGTCCCGCATTGGGCTCCCTGCTCGGCGGGGAGTCTGCTTCTCCTACCTCTGACCCTCCTCCCTCTCCTGCTCTCTGTCTCTCGTTCTCTCTCTCTCAAATAAATAAATAAAGTCTTTAAAAAAAAAAAAGACTTTAAATGACACACTGGACCAGGTGGACTTCACAGACATATTCAAAACATTCCATCCTAAAGCAACAGAATACACATTCTTCTCTAATGCACATGGAACATTCTCCAGAATAGATCACATCCTGGGTCACAAATCAGGTCTCAACCAGTACCATAAGACTGGGATCATTCCCTGCATATTTTTGGACTGCAATGCTTTGAAACTTGAACTCAATCACAAGAGGAAAGTTGTAAAGAACTCAAATACATGGAGGTTAAAGCGCATCCTGCTAAAGAATGAATGGGTCAACCATCACCCCCCCCCATGGGGGAAATTAAAGAAGAATTTTTAAAAATTGTGAAAACAAATGAAAATGAAAACACAACTGTTCGAAATCTTTGGGATGCAGCAAAGGCGGTCCTAAGAGGAAAGTATATAGCAATACAAGCCTTTCTCAAATAAACAAGAAAGGTCTCAAATACACAACCTAACCCTACACCTAAAGGAGCTGGAGAAAGAACAGCAAATAAAGCCTAAACCCAGCAGGAAAAGAGAAATAATAAAGATTAGAGCAGAAATCAATGAACTAGAAACCAAGAGAACAGTAGGACAGATCAACAAAACTAGGAGCTGGTTCTTTGAAAGAATTATTAAGATCGATAAATCCCTGGCCAGACTTATCAAAAAGAAAAGAGAAAGGACCCAAATAAATAAAATCATGACTGAAAGAGGAGAGATCACAACCAAAACCAAAGAAATACAAATAATTATAAGAACATATTATGAGCAACTATGTGCCAGCAAATTAGATAATCTGGAAGAAATGGATGCTCTAGAGATGTATAAACTACCAAAACTGAACCACGAAGAAATAGAAAACCTGAATACACCCATAACCACTAAGGAAATTGAAGCAGTAATCAAACATCTCTCAACAAACAAGAGCCCAGGGCCAGATGACTTCCCAGGGGAATTCTACCAAACATTTAAAGAAGAACTAATACTTATTCTTCTGAAACTGTTCTAAAAAATAGAAATGAAGGAAAACCTCCAAACTCATTTTATGAGGCCAGCATTACCTTGATCCCCAAACCACACAAAGACCCAATCAAAAAGAATTACAGACCAATATCCCTGATGAACATGGATGCAAAAATTCTCTCTAAAATAGTAGCCAATAGGATCCAACACTACCTAAAAAGGATTACTCACCACGACCAAGTGGGACTTATTCCTGGGCTGCAAGGTTGGTTAAACATCCACAAATCAATCAATGTGATACAATACATTAATAAAAGAAAGGACAAGAAATATATGATTCTCTCAATAGATGCAGAAAATGCATTTCACAAAGTACAGCATCCTTTCTTGATTAAAACTCTCCACAGTGTAGGGATAGAGGGTACATACCTCAATATCATAAAAGCCATCTATGAAAAATCCACAGTGAATATCATTGTAAATGGGGAAAAACTGAGAGCTTTCCCCCTAAGGTCAGGAACGTGGCAGGGATGCCCATTACACCACTGCTATTCGACATAGTGTTAGAAGTCCTAGCAATCAGCAATCAGACAACAAAAAGAAATAAAAGGCATCCAAATTGGCAAAGAAGAAGTCAAACTCTCACTCTTTGCAGATGATATGATACTTTATGTGGAAAACCCAAAAGACGCCACCCCAAAACTGCTAGAACTCATACAGGAATTCAGTAAAGTGGCAGAATAGAAAATCAATGCGCAGAAATCAGTGGCATTTCTATACACCAACAAGACAGAAGAAAGAGAAATTAAGGCGTCGATCCCATTTACAATTGCACCCAAAACCATAAGATACCTAGGAATAAATCTAACCAACGAGGCAAAGAATCTGTACTCAGAAAACTATAGAATACTCAAGAAAGAAATTGAGGAAGACACAAAGAAATGGAAAAACGTTCCATGCTCATGGATTGGAAAAACAAATACTGTGAAAATGTCTATGCTACCTAGGGCAATCTACACATTCAATGCAATTCCTATCAAAATACCATCAACTTTTTTCAGAGAGGTGGAACAAATAATCCTAAAATTTGTATGGAACCAGAAAACACTGCGAATAGCCAGAGGAATGTTGAAAAAGAAAAGCAAAGCTGGCGGCATCACAATTCCGGACTTCAAGCTCTATTACAAAGCTGTCATCATCAAGACAGTATGGTACTGACACAAAAACAGACACATAGATCAAAGGAACAGAATAGAGAGCCCAGATATAGACCCTCAACTCTGTGGTCAACTAATCTTTGATAAAGCAGGAAAGAATGTCCAATGGAAAAAAGTCTCTTCAACAAATGGTGCTGGGAAAACTGGACAGCCACATGCAGAAGAATGAAACTAGACCATCTCACACCAGTCAGAATGGCTAAAATTAACAAGTCAGGAAACGACAGATGTTGGTGAGGATGAGGAGAAAGGGGAACTCTCTTACAGTGTTGGTGGGAATGCAAGCTGGTGCAGCCACTCTAGAAAACAGTATGGAGGTTCCTCAAAAAGTCTTTAGGGCGGAACCCAAACCTGATTCTAGACCTTCAGGTGTGCACAGGATTCCACAGCCACTGGCAGTTTTAGAAGCACAAAGGGCAGAGATAATCTGGGCCCCTGAAAACACTTCATAGAGAGTGGCTGTGGGCACGCAGCATGGGAGGCTAGTTTTCAGATATGCAAGCAGAAGTGGAGACTGTCCTGGAGAGTTTCTTAAAGAGGGCAAACCAAATTTTCTGCTCTGGGTCAGAGGTTTGGCTCCAGCCATTTTTGCTCTGATCCCCTGAAGAGGCACAGAAAGGCCCCAGGGACAAAATGAGGCTCAGAAGATCAGTTTTGAATAAGCACCTCCCCCTGGCAGGAGATGTGGCAACTCCGCACAGGCAGGGTTACCTGAGAAACACCCCAGCAGGCCCCTCCCCCAGAAGACAGGCTGGAAGAGCAGGTGGATGACAATCCTTTGGATCCTGTAAGACTGTAAAATCCCAACACCAGGGGAAAATTGTACATTGAGCTCCAGGTGTGGCCTCACAACTTGTTTATTTTTCAGATATAATTCTTTTCTTCTCTCTTTTTTTTCCCCTTTTCTCATGTCATTTTCCCCTGCCCCATTTTTCTTTACACCTTCTTCTCATTTCAACTAGATGTCTATTATACCAACTAATATTTCATAGTCGCTTTTTGAACGTGTATATTTACACATCTATATTTTATATACATATATGCTTTATTTTAGCCCGTGTTTCACTCTAGTCAGTTTTACCTTTTTATATATACAAGTTTTAATTTCCTAGTAATTTGGGGACATAGTGTCCTCTAACACACAGACCAAAATACACCCAGGAACAACTAAAACATCCTGCTTTGTCCACACTGAGAGACTATAGTGCCCCTTACCCTCCCACTCCTTTTATTTATTTTTTTATTTTTATTTTTTATTTTTAAAATTATTTTTATTTTTTCAAATTTTTAATTTTAGTCCTGTGTTTCATTTTGGCTTTGTTTTTTGGTGGTGATGTCTGACCACTCCGGATTTTTCTAGGGTGCATTTAGCTTGGGTCGTGGTTGGTATTTTGGACTCTGTTCATTCACTCAACCATCCTTCAACAGAATGACTAGGAGGAGGAACCCCCAACAAAGAAAAGAATCAGAGACTGCGGTTTCTGCCGCAGGTCTAAAGGACATGGATATAACCAAGATGTCAGACATCGACTTCAGAGTAACAATTATGAAGTCAATATCTAGGCTTGAGAAAAATATTAAGGACAACATAGAATCTCTAAGGACAGAAATGATATCTAATCAGGCTGAACTTAAAAATGCTATGAATGAGGGCACACCGGTGGCTCAGTCGTTAAGCATCTGCCTTCAGCTAAGGTCATGAACTCAGGGTCCTGGGATTGAGTCCCACATTGGGCTCCCAAACTGGGGACAGGGCGCAGACTTGCAGACTGGCAGCAGTGGGGAAAGGACTTTAGGGCAGCCACCTGGGCTGAAACCTGGAGCAATGGGGCCCCGAGTGCAAACTGAGGGTGGCTGGTGGTTTTAGAAGCCCAAAGGGCAGAGACGTAGGCCTGTGCCCCAACCTGGAGGTGAGGACTGAGAGCCGTGCTGAGGGGTGAACAACCTAGGATGCTGCAGTTTATACCAGCAGAGACAGAAACAGAGATAGTGTGGCCTGGAGAACTCACTGAAGAACAGACTGCGATCTCTCTGCTCTGAGGCAGAGGGTTGGAAATGATCTCTTCTGCTCTGACTCTCGGAAGAGATGCAGAAAGCCGCCAGGGAAAGCCACCAGAGAACAAAATCACCCAAAAACTGGTTTTCACTGAGCCCACTCCCGCCCCCCCCACAGGGGCAAGGCAACTCTGTCCAAACAGGGTTGCCTGAGTAACAGTGCAGCAGGCCCCTCCCCAAGAAGACAGTCTGGAAGAACAAGAGGCCAACACCCTAAGGTCCCTATAAAACAGGTGCATCTTGCTTGGGTTGTTGTCAATAATTTGGACTCTGTACATTCCCTCAAACACCCATCAACACAATGACCAGGAGGAGGAACCCCCAAAATAGGAATGACTCAGAGACTATGACTTCTGCCACAGATTCACAAATGGATACAGATATAACCAAGATGTCGGAGATGGAATTCAGGGTAGCAATTGTGAAGAAAATAGCTAGAATGGAGAAATCGATTAATGGCAACATAGAGTCTCTAAGAGCAGAATGAAACTGGGCCATTCTCTTAACACCATACACAAAGATAAACTCAAAATGGATGAAAGACCTCAATGTGAGACAGGAATCCATCAAAATTCTAGAGGAGAACATAGGCAGTAACCTCTTCAACATTGGCCACAGCAACTTTTTCAAGACACGTCGCTAGAGGCAATGGAAACAAAAGTAAAAAGACCTTTTGGGACTTCATCAAGATAAAAAGCTTTTGCACAGCAAAGGAAACAGTCAACAAAACTAAGAGGTAACCCACGGAATGGGAGAAGACATTTGCAAATGACACTACAGATAAAGAGCTGGTATCCAAGACTTTTTAAAGAACTTCTAAAACTCGGGGCACCTGGGTGGCTTAGTCGGTTAAGTGGCTGCCTTCATCTCAGGTCCTGATCCTGGGGTCCTGGGATTGAGCCCCACATCCAGCTCCCTGCTCAGTGGAGAGCCTGCTTCTCCCTCTCCCTCTGCCTGCCACTCTGCCTACTTGTGCTCTCTCTCTGTCAAATAAATAAATAAAATCTTAAAAAAAAAAAAAAGAACTTCTAAAACTCAACACCCAAAAAACAATAATCCAGTCAAAAAGACATACAAATGGCTAACAGAAACATGAAAAAATGTTCATTATTATTAGCCATCAGGGAAATTCAAATCAAAACCACATTGAGATATCACCTTACACCAGTTAGAATGGCAAAAATGGACAGGGAA
>NC_058410.1:145553198-145559299 GCF_002201575.2 Neomonachus schauinslandi | reverse complement strand
CTGGTAGGAAACACAACCATCATTCTTGTATCTTACCTAGACACCCAGCTCCATACTCCCATGTATTTCTTCTTATCCAATTTGTCTTTTTTGGACCTCTGCTATGCAACTAGCATTATCCCCCAGATGCTGGTAAATCTATGGGGTCCAACAAAGTCTATTACCTATGGAGGGTGTGTGCTCCAATTCTTCTTTGCCCTCGACCTGGGATCCACAGAATGTCTTCTCCTGGCTGTGATGGCCTATGACCGCTATGCTGCTGTCTGTCAACCTCTTCGCTACAGAGTAATAATGCACCCTCAGCTTTGCCAGAAGATGGTGCTCACCACCTGGTTAGGTGGCCTTGGCAGCGCCTTAACTGTTTGCTCCTTGACTTTGAAGTTACCCAGATGTGGACACCAGGAAGTGGATAATTTCTTGTGTGAGATGCCAGCATTGATCAAGATGGCTTGTGTCTACTCAAAAGTAATTGAGATCATTGTCTTTGCTCTTGGAGTGATATTTCTTCTAGCACCTATATCGCTAATTCTCATTTCATACGGAATTATCACTCAAGCTGTCATGAGGATCAAGTCAAAGGCAAGGTGGCATAAGGTCCTTAATACATGTGGTTCCCACCTCACAGTAGTAACTCTGTTTTATGGAACAGTCATTTATATGTACATGAAGCCACAGAATAGCACATCCCAAGATAAGGGGAAGTTCCTTTCTCTCTTTTACACAATCATCACACCCACCCTTAACCCTCTAATCTATACTTTAAGAAACAAAGATGTAAAGATTGCAGTAAAGAGAATACTGTGTGTAGAAAAAAGGTCAGCAAAGTCATAAGTTACATGGAAGACAGCTAAAAAAATAATATTGACCTTTACCAACAAAAGATGAATGGATTCATTTATGCAAAGAGCATTTAATCGGTGTTTATCATGTACCAAGAATTGTACTAGGCACTGGCTTTGTAAATTGGTAGAAAGAAGACAGAAATTATAAGATAAAGATACAGATACATAAAAAAAAAGAAACTTCAATTCATACACTTAAAAAACTTCAACACTAATCAGGGGTTGGGGCACCTGGGTGGCTCAGTCGGTTAAGTGTCTGCCTTCAGCTCAAGTCATGATCCCAGGGTCTTGGGATCCAGCCCTGAATCAGGCTCCTTGCTCAGCAGGGAGTCTGCTTCTCCCCCTCCTTCCCACTTGTGCTTTCTCTTCCTATCTCTGTCTCTCTCAAATAAATATTTTTAAAAAAGATTAATTGGGGGCCACAAATAAGTAAACACATAATTATGAAATGTGATTAAGTACAGTAATAGAGATAAGTGCAACGTATTAAGAAAATATTTCAGAAGGAAACTTATTTTATTTTTTTTTTAAAGATTTTATTTATTTATTTGAGACAGAGAGAATGAGAGACAGAGAGCATGAGAGGGAGGAGGGTCAGAGGGAGAAGCAGACTCCCTGCCGAGCAGGGAGCCCGATGCGGGACTCGATCCCGGGACTCCAGGATCATGATCTGAGCCGAAGGCAGTCGCTTAACCAACTGAGCCACCCAGGCGCCCGAAACTTATTTGAATGTAGGATTGCACTGGATCCACCCTGATTTCTTTCTTCCCAGAATTGCCACTTTCATGGGAAACAACACTCCCTTTCAGGCACCTGATCCTGCCAGCAGGGCCTTTGTGGGGGAGACCAACTACCCACCAATACCCGTTCCACATTTGGTTTCTAGTTTTAACTGGGCACAGGGTCCCATGCTGCATATCACATTTCTGTGCCTGGCCTCCAGCAACACAATGCCAGGGAAGCAATGTAGGCAACTCCTGAGTTATCTTCTCAGATATGAAGACTGCTCTCACCCTTCTCCCTCCCCTTCCATTGGCTGGAATGTGAATGTGGAGGGTACCTAACTTTGCCAAAAACCCTAAACCAACACAGCGATGCCTCCACACTACTATAGGAGAAAAAGTTTCTATATTATTTAATATTATTTAATCCATTCTATTTGGGGGGGTCCATCTTTTTTTTATTATGTTAATCACCATACAACATTTTTTTAAGATTTTATTTATTTATTTGTCAGAGAGAGAGAGCACAAGCAAGGGGAGCATCAAGCAGAGGGAGAAGCAGATTCCCCATTGAGCAGGGAGCTCGATGTGGGACTCAATCCCAGGACCTGGGATCATGACCTGAGCTGAAGGCAGACGCTTAGCCCAACTGAGCCACCCAGGTGTCCCTAAGCCACTCTATGTTGAGGTCTATTACAGTAGATTAACTTTTACCCTCCGTGGCCTGATAAGGAGTTTGGGCTTTTTCCTGGAAGGTAGTGTGGTCCTTGGACCAGCAGCAACTGCATCACTTGGCACCTTATCACAAATGCACGCTCTTGGACCCACCTCAGACCTACTGACCAACCATCTGAGGATGGACCCAGCAACTGATGTTTTTTAACAAGTACCACAGGTGATTAGGCTAAAGTTTGAGAACCACTGTTACTGAGAATAGGGAGATGTTGAGTCTCTAAACAGAAAATTAACAGGGCTTTTTAATTAATTTCCTTCCTATACACCTGTGAAAGGAGGTGGATAATGGTTTCTCTACGCTCTTAGATAAGAGAAATAAAGGAAATGAGGAGTTTTGCTGAAGTGAAATCAAATCCAAAAGAGTATTCAATTATTTATTAATAATACTATCTTCTTGTTCTTTAGTTTTATAATGTTCATTCTTTTATTGAATTATGATGGTAGTAGATGGTAATTTTTTTTAAAGATTTTATGTATTTGACAGAGAGAGACACAGCGAGAGAGGGAACACAATCAGGGGGAGTGGGAGAGGGAGAAGCAGGCTTCCCGCAGAGCAGGGAGCCCAATGAGGGACTCGATCCCAGGACCTTGGGATCATGACCTGAGCCGAAGGCAGACGCTTAACGACTGAGCCACCCAGGCGCCCCGAGTAGATGGTAATTTTTTGGACAAAGTCTTGATGATCTTATTTCACAAAATAAAAATTTAGCAATTTCATGTTTGTTCCCCATATATTTTTTATTTCATTTTACTGGTAAATACATTCAAACTCTGAGAATCTCTATGCTGGAGAGAAAAGTACTCCCCTTCTCTACAAGACAGCCATTTCAGAGACTGGCAATCCTGTCTGCACATGAGAATCCTCACATTGATTGTGCCCTCGCTCTGTGATTTCAAGTCCTAGTAAGCCGCCATCCACCTGGAGTATTTGGGTAGGAGTATGGGGTTTGTAAGGATTAATAGTCTTTTCTTTCCAATCCTCAAACCTTGTGGTTCCCAGGATTCCACAGGGAAAACACTATACCTTTATTTTAAAGTTTTGATTCCTTTTTGCAGGTAATTTTAACATTCCAGGTGTGTAAGCCTTGGGAATAATAAGGAATCAGAGAGGATGATGATATCTAAAAACAAGAAGGCCTAGAGACAATATAAAACGTTATGGTGTTGTAAGGACTTTGGGAGGAGAACATACAGAATGATGAAAAGTGTGGCCCCTGGAAACAAATATCAACTGTTCTTTCTGAGAAAAGGCTCATCCCCAACCTTGATAAACTAGTGATTTATCACTTACAAACATCTTATTTGACATCTACGTTCAATTGAGATCCTACTCTTCTGAAAATTCCTTACAAACCTCATCAATCTGCCCCATGAATTCCCTCCAAAATTTGTCCCTGTCACTATTTTGATATCTTTTTATATATTTTTCTGTATGTATGTCTGAGGAAAGGCATTGGTGAGCTTTTCAACAACATAGAACCTCTTATTCATGTGTGATTTTCCTGTGTCTAAATTGGCTTCTGACTTGAATTACATATTCACAAGTATCTGGAGAATGATTAAGTGAATGAAAAGTTTAATAAATATACACAAAAATGTTCTTATTCTACAGAATATGGCAAATGTTCATTAGGTAATGAATACAGGAGCAACATCTTCAGGCTTTTAACATCCAGGACATTTGCAACACCTGAAACCTAGAAGAAGGGAAATAGTATAGTTCTTCATTCACCTGCATAATACTATAGAATCCTTGTAAGTGTGTATCTGGACATGAGAAAAACAGGAGGAATAAAATAAAAAGTTTCTCATTATCTCATAACCTAGAAATAATGACTGCTAATGTTTTAGTTGATTTCTTTTTAAATCATTCCCTTCCATACTATTGGGTCACACTGAGTAGCTGATTTATTTCTCCCAAAGTATGCATTCACATCAGATAAATCACTCCCAAGGGAGAAAAACTTGGCTCCTAGAGGAGTGGAAAAATCTCAGCTAGTACAGTGATTGGTGGCCTTAGAAAGAGCCCCTGTATGTTAACAGACACACCAAGTAACTGTAATGTGAAAATGTCATTGGGAGGAAGATGCTGACAATGACAAGACTGGAAAAACAATGTCCTGGTGTTATAGCACGTGCTTGTCCCTGCCTGCACAGATGACAGAGATCTCCTGTGAGACAAAATGATGGATGAGGGAACATGCCCAGGCTCTATCACCTGAGGAAAGCATGAATGGTCTTTTAGGCAAGTGACTGACACCTTGGATCCAAGGACGGCCTCAATCAGGTTCAAAACCTGGAGATTCCCTGGAATAACATTTAAAAGTTTTATAACACAAAGTATTATTGTGAGTTTGGGGAAAGAGACATCTCACTCTTTCCTGGTTATATTAGTTATCTGCTGCCACATAGACACTTACTTTAATATTCTCAGCTCATACAGTGATTATTAGTGACCTTCCTAAGAGCCACTGTGCATGAAGAGACATATAGTATAACTGTGATGTGAAAATGTCACCAGTAGGGAGATGCTGAAAATGACAAGATTAGAAAAACAATATCTCAGTGTTATATCACTTGTTTGTCCCTGTTGCAATGATGACTGTGACCTCCCCCCAGCCTCCCTGGGGCCAAACTGACTCATGGGGCACACATACCCAGGCTCTAGCACCTGAGAAAGGCATGAATGGTTTTCTAGGTTAGTGACTGACACCTTGGACCCAATGATCACCTCAGTTAATCAGGTTAAAATAACGGTGACTCCCTGGCATACTATAAAAAAAGGTTGATAACACAATGTACTATCAGGAATTGTAGGAAATAGACACCTTAGTCATTCCTGGTTGTAGTAGTTATGTGCTGCCACATAAACATTTTTTAAAGATACAAGCAGGAATGCTACAAATAACAGACATAGGTTGAAAATCCCTTCCCCACAATTCTGAATCTAAACAGGGTGGAAAACTGAAAATGTTCATAACTCTGTTGGCAGTAAACCTATCCTAAACAGATGTAAGGATATTTCTGCTATTTGCTTTCAGTTCAGTTTCAGGTTAAACAAAGGCAGCTCAGTGTTAAAAGAAAACAATTCCTTTGTAAGAGAGGATAATATTAGCTATTTGTCATTTGTCAAAAACAGCAGATGCTTCTAAGGAGGACACTCATTACTATCACTGATTTATAAAACCATAGATTTTCTTTGGAGTTGAGGACCAAGAGAAATTAGACACTGTTATAGGACACAGTGGTGGCATAAAAGGAAATACTGACAAAGAATAATTTTCACTTATTTTTATCTAAGATTTTATTTTACTTTTTTTTAATCGACAATTTTAAGTACACACATTTATAGTAGCCATGGGAAACCATGGGTCACATTTTATGTTCTTCTTAGCCAATGGAAACATCAAAAAGTTTCTGTCCTTTGTATCATTGTATCTTGCTGGTAAGAAATGTCCCATGAACTCTGAGTATAATATGGCCTATTGCTTTTCTTTATTACCATTATTTTCCTTTTTATGTGTCAGCCCCCAATTTCATGTTACCAGAATGTCCAGTGTCTCCATTTTGGGCTTCCCTTCCTCATGAAAGATCTCCAAACTTCAAATTCCAAACGTAAGTGCCAACCAGTATACGTGCAAACCAGTATAGACCATGTATTAAGTGCCCTGCCACCATTTCTACTTCATGCCACAGATGCCATGGTGCCTATTGGAGGGTAATGCCACAGATGTCATAGATGCCATGGAGTCTATTGGAGGGTAATGTCACAGATGCCATGGTGCCTTTTGGAAGGTAATGC
>NC_058410.1:145545058-145553188 GCF_002201575.2 Neomonachus schauinslandi | reverse complement strand
GGAGGGTAATGTCACAGATGCCGTGGTGCCTATCGGAGGGTAATGTCACAGATGCCACAGGTGCCACAGGAACTGCTGGGGGGTGCTTGCCCTTCAGGTATAAGCCCTGATCACCCCCATCATAATGAGGACCAGTATCCCAGGTCCCTGCACCAACTTCAGTGCACCTTCAAAGGAGGCACACTCCCCTCCCCGCTTTTGCATGACTGTTGGGTCCCTATGAGCCCTGCGTTCGGTCTCTGAGTTGGCTGATACCACAACATGATAAAGGCCTACAAGATGAACCCAAACCTAATACCACACTCAATGATCTATGTCCATCCGTACCACTTCTATTCAACACAATACTTGAACTTTTAGCCAGAACAATTAGGCAAGAAAAACAATAAAGGCATCCAAATCAGAAAGGAAGAAATAAAATCATCTGTATATGCAGATGACATATCATATATAAAAAATCTTAAAGAATCCACCAAAAAACTGTTAGAACATCTGAACAAATTGTGTAGAGTTGCAGGATTAAAAATCAATATAAAAAATACATCATAGTTAAGATGGCAGAGGAGTAGGGGACCCAAATTTTGCCTGGTGCCTGGTATTCAGCTAGAATTATCAAATCATTCTTAACACTTGTGAAATCAGTTGGAGATCTGAGAAAAGAATGGCTGGAATTCTACAAATAGAAAAGCGACCACTTTTTGCAAGGTAGTAGGTGCAGAGATGTGAATCCAAGGGAATATAGCAGAGGATATCTCATGGGGAAGAGCCTGCTTAAGGAGGCTACAGCAAAGTATCATAATTGGCAGAGTGTAAAATCAGAACTTTTAGAAGTCTGCTACAGTGGGGAACATCCCTGCTTAAAGCTGCTCAGGTGGCAAAGTGGAGTGGAATCCCAGTGGGACATTGTGGTCTCAGGATTCTCAGGGTCACAAAAAGAATGGGACTGCCTGAGTGTGGCAGGGAAGCCAGTTGAACACATCGAATCTAGGCACTGGCTTTCTGCTCCGTGTTGCCATAAACTGCAAACCACTACATAGTTACATGACCACTCTCTGGGCAGGGGCCCAGCAAAAGGCAGAAGCACAGTGAGACCCCTCCACCTCTTTCCCCTAGGAGGAATGGCATGGGTTCATGCCACAGAAGTCCATAAGGTTTAGAGACTCAAAACTGGGTTGTAGACAAATGGATAAAGAAGATGTGGTCCATATATACAATGGAATATTACTCAGCCATCAGAAAGGATGAATACCCAACTTTTACATCAACATGGATGGAACTGGAGGAGATTACGTTAAGTGAAATAAGTCAAGTAGAGAAAGTCAATTATCATATGGTTTCACTTATTTGAACATAAGGAATAGCATGGAGGACATTAGGAGAAGGGAAAAATGAAGGGGGGGAAATCAGAGGGGGAGATGAACCATGAGAGACTATGGACTCTGAGAAACAAACAGGGTTTTAGAGGGGAGGGGGGTTGGGGGGATGTGTTAGCCCAGTGATGGGTTTAAGGAGGGCATGTACTGCATGGAGCACTGGGTGTTATACACAATGAATCATGGAACACTATGTCAAAAACTAATGATGTACTGTAGGGTGACTAACATAATAAAAAAATAAAATAAAATAACTGGGTTTTGTCCCTGAGATAAAAATGCTAGATCACAGGCTAGATGAACACAGAGTTCAGAAGGAAACCAGGGAGACAAGAGCTATTGACTGCTTTTCTGTGAGGTCTCATTGAAGAGTGGGAAGCATGAACTTTCAGCTCCAGGGTTAGAGAGCAGGGCACTGCCATTTTCATCACCCCCATCAGTACTGAAAGCATTCATGGAGTAAAACAGTACCACATGGTACAATCTGGAGCCACTCACACTGAGCCCTGTCACCTGGCAAGGGACAAACAATTTAGCCTGGTAAAGACACCTGAGAATCAGTGCAATAGACTGCTACCCCAGAAGACCAGCAGGAACAACCAACTAGCACCAAGTTCACCAATCATAGAGAACTGCAAAACTTCAGCTTTGGGGAAAACAGTATATAGCATTCATGGGGTCTTTTTAAATTATTATTCTGTAGTCTCTCAGTTTTATTTCTTTCACCTATTTCCTTATATCTCATTTTATCAATTCTTTTTTTAATTTTTATTTTTATATATATGTTATATATATGTCATATATATTTTTTTTATTTTGGGTTTCCTTTCATTGTCATTTTTTTTTATTATTTAAGTTCAATTAGCCAACATATAGTAGTACATTGTTAGTTTCAGAGGTAGAGGTCAATGAATCATCAGCTGCATATAACCCCCAGTGCTCATCACACCACATGCCCTCCTTAATGTCCATCACCCAGTCACCCCATCCCCCCCTCCCCTCCAGCAACCCTCAGTTTGTTTCCTATGGTTAAGAGTCTCTCAAGGGGGGGTAGGGTTGGTGCCTGGGTGGCGCAGTCGTTTAAGCATCTGCCTTCAGCTCAGGTCATGATATCAAGCCCCATGCTAGGCTCCCTGCTCAGTGGGGAGCCACCTTCTCCCTCTCCTCCCCACTCATGCCCCCTCTTGCTATTTCTGTCATATCTCTGTCTCTCTCACACACAATAAAAAAAAAATCTTTAAAAAAGAAGTCTTTCATGATTTTTCTTCCTCTCTGATGATTTCCCATTCAGTTTTCCCTCCCTTACGCTATGATCCTCTCTGCTGTTTCTTATATTCCACATAAGTGAAACCATATGATGATTGTCTGTCTCTGATTGACATTTCGCTCAGCATAATACCCTCCAGTTCCATTCATATCCATGTAAATGGTAAGATTTCATCCTTCCTGATGGCTGAGTAATATTCCATTGTATATATACACCACATCTTCTTTATCCATTCATCTGTTGATGGATATCTTGGCTCTTTCCACAGTTTGACTATTATATACATTGCTACTATAAACATTGGGGTGCAGGTACCCCTTTGGAAGACTACATTTGTATCTTTGGGATAAATACCTAGTAATGAAATTGCTGGGTCATAGGGTAGCTCTATTTTTAACGTCTTGAGGAACCTCCATACTGTTTTCCAGGGTAGCTGTACCAGCTTCCATTCCCACCTACAGTGTAGGTAATATTTGTTGTTTCACCAATATCTGTTGTTTCTTGACTTGTTAATTTTAGACTTTCTACTGGCATGAGGTGGTATCTGATTGTGGTTTTGATTTGCATTTCCCTGATGCCAAGTGATGTTGAGCAAAAGATTCCACCAAAAATTTGGTAGAACTGATAAATAGAGTAACACTGTAGGATACAACATCAAACTAAAGAAATCTATTGCATTTCTATGTACCAAAATGAAGCAGCAGAAATAAAAGTCAAGGAATTGATCCCATTTTCTGTACATAAGAAAACCATAAGGGAGTTAGGAATAAACCTAACCAAAGAGTAAATGATCTGTACTCTGAAAAACTGTACACTTATGAAAGAAATTGAAGATGACACAAAGAAACAGATAAACATTCCATGCTCATGGATTGGAAGAACACATACTGTTAAAAGGTCTATAATACCATAAGCCATCCACACATTTAATGCAATCCCTGTCAAAATACCACCAGAATTTTACACAGAGCAAGAACAAACAATCCTAAAATTTGTATGTAATCACTAAAGACCCCAAACAGCCAAAGCAATCTTGAAAAAGAAAAGAAAAGAAAATCACAATTCTGGACTTCAAACCACATTACAGAGCTATGGAGATCAAGACAGTGTGGTACTGGCACAAAAACAGACACATAGATCAATGGAACAGAATAGAAACCCAGAAATGAACCAACAACTCTCTGGTTAACTAATCTTTGTAAGGCAGGAAAGAATAACCAATAGAAAAAAAGACAGTCTCTTCAACAAACGGTATTGGGAAAATTGGGCAGCCACATGCAGAAGAATGAAACTGGACGACTTTCTTACACCATATACAAAAAATAAATTCAAACTGGGTGAAAGACATAAATCTGAGACATGAATCCATAAAAATCCTAGAGAACACAGGCAACAATCTCTTTGACCTCAGCCGCAGCAACTTCTTACTAAACTATTGGGACTTCATCAAGACAAAATGCCTCAGCACAACAAAGGAAATAACAAAACTTAAAAGGCAACCTACCAAATGGGAGAAGATATTGCAAATGTCTTGCCAGATAAAGGGCTAATATCCAAAATCTATAAAGAACTTATCAAACTCAACACCCAAAACCCAAAAAATCCGCTCAAGAAATGGGCAGAAGACATGAACACACTTCTCCAAAGAAGACATTCTGATGGCTAACAGAAACATGAAAAGATTCTCAACATCACCCAGCATCAGGGAAATATGAATCAAAACCACAATGAGATGCCACCTCACACCAGTCAGAATGGCTAAAATTAACAAGTCAGGAAACAACAGATCTTTGGTGAGGATATGAAGAAAGGGGAACCCCTTACACTGTTACTGGGAAACCAAACTGGTACAGCCACTCTAGAAAACAGTATGGAGGTCCGTCAAAAAGTTAAAAATAGAACTACCCTACCACCAAGAAGTTGCACCACTGGGTATTCGTCCAAAGGATACAAAAATAGTGACTTGACTGGGCATATGCACTCCCATGTTTATAGCAGCAATGTACATAGTAGCCAAAATATGGAAAGAGCCCAGATGTCCATCAGCAGATGAATGGATAAAGAAGATGTGGTGTGTATAAATACACTGGAATATTACTCAGCCATAAAAAAGAATGAAATCTTGCCATTTGCAACAATGTGGATGGAACTAGAGGGTATTATGCTAAGTGAAATAAATCAGAGAAAGACAAATACCATATATTTCAGTCATATGCACATAGAGGAAGGGAAGGAAAATTAAATAAGATGAAAACATTGAGGAAGTCAAATCATAAGAGACTCTTAATCTAGGAACAAACAGAGGTGTTGGAGGGGAGGTGGGTGGGGGGATGGGGTAACTGGGTGATGGGCATTAAGGAGGGCACTTGATGTAATGAGCACTGGGTATTATATGCAAGTAATCAATCACTAAATTCTACCCCTTTAACTTGAAATTAAATAAAATCTAAGAAATAAAAAAGGGAAAAATAAAAATGGACATAGGATTTCATAGTCCAGAGTTGGTTAAAATTGAGACAGCACAGAAGTGGACTGTTACTGAATCTGAGGTTTGGCCCTGCTACCATTTCATTCTTCTTGAAAACACACCTACCCACATTGCTCAACTTAAGAAATAAAGCACAATATCATCAATACAGTAAAAGCATCCCATTTACTCCTGCACAATTACAGTCCCTCTTCTCAGAGGTGATCACAATTATGAATTTTATTTTATCTTTATTGTTCTTTACATTTTATTACATAGTAATATATCCGAACATAAAATGAAATAAGATGTACGTATTTAAACTTGAAGTATACGGCATTATATGTATTTTTCTGCAGCTAGTGTTTTCAAGTCCTGTTAAGAATAATTATGGGGGGAGGAGCAAGATGGCGGAGGAGTAGGACACCTGGATTTCCTCTGGTCCCAGGAATTCAGCTGGATAGGGATCAAACCATTCTAAACACCTACGAACTCAACGGGAGATCGAAGAAAAGAATAGCAACCACTCTCTCAACAGAAGAGCGACCACTTTCTGGAAGAGTCATATCCTATCCCTTCATAGCAGTTAACCTTATTTTTGGTATATATATATAAGTTGTTCTCTCTTTAAAATTTTGGGATACAGTTTCTTCTAACAGATCAAAATATACCCTAAATCTCTAGTGTATGGCTTTGTTCTAGTCTCCTGCCTGATCACATTCTCTCCCTTTTTTTTTAAATCCTCTTCTTTCTTTTTTCAACCAACTTCTTATCTTATCAATTCCTTTTATAAAATATTTTATAATTTTCATCTTTATAGTCATATTCCATCCCTTCATCATATTAACCCTTATTTTTGTACATACATAAGTTTTTCTTTCTTTAAAATTTTGGGAGGCACTTTCTTCTAACAGACCAAAATATGCCCAAAATCTAGTGTGTGGCACTGATCTATGCACCAGCCTGATCATATTTGATCATATTCTGTTTTTGTTTGTTTGTTTGTTTTTATCTTTTTCTTTTTTCTTTCTTTCCTTTCTTTTCCCCTGGTTTCAGGTCTTTCCTGATTTGTTCAGTGTATATTTTCTGGGGACGTTGTTACCCTGTTAGCATTTTGTTCTCTCATTCATCTATTCTCCTCTGGACAAAATGACAAGACAGAAAACAAACACCTCAAAAAAAAGAACAAGAGGTAGTACCGACTGCCAGGGACCTACTCAATATGGACATTAGTAAGATGTCGGAACTAGAGTTCAGAATGATGATTTTAAAGATACTAGGTGGGCTTGAAAAAAGCATGGAAGATACTAGAGAAACCCTTTCTGGAGAAATAAAAGAACTAAAATCTAACCAAGTCAAAATCAAAAAGGCTATTAATGAGGTGCAATCAAAAATGGAGGCTCTAACTGCTAGGATAAATGAGGCAGAAGAGAGAATCAGTGATATAGAAGACAAAATGATGGAAAATAAAGAAGCTGAGAAAAAGAGAGATAACCAACTATTGGATCACGAGGGCAGAATCAAGAGATAAGTGATACCATAAGATGAAACAACACTAGAATAATTGGGATCCCAGAAGAAGAAGAAAGAGAGAGAGGGGCAGAAGGTATATTGGAGCAAATTATAGCAGAGAACTTCCCTAATTTGGGGAAGGATACAGGTATCAAAATCCAGGAGGCACAGAGAACCCCTCTCAAAATCAATAAAAATAGGTCAACACCCCGACATCTAATAGTAAAACTTACGAGTCTCAGACACAAAGAGAAAATCCTGAAAGCAGCTCAGGACCAGAGATCTGTAACCTAGAATGGTAGAAACATTAGATTGGCAACAGACCTACCCACAGAGACCTGGCAGACCAGAAAGGACTGGCATGATATATTCAGAGCACTAAATGAGAAAAATATGCAGCCAAGAATACTGTATCCAGCCAGGCTGTCATTGAAAATAGAAGGAGAGATAAAAAGCTTCCAGGACGGAAGGAGGGGAAAGATGGTGGAGGAGTAGGGGACCTTATTTCAACTGGTCCCCGGAATTGAGCTGGATATCTACCAGACCACTCTGAGCACCCACAAAACCAGCCTGACATGTAAGAAGATCTGGATCTCTACAAACAGAATATCGCAGGCGGTTGGTTTTGAGGTACGAAGTGGGGAGACGTGATTCCGTGGGCAGATATTGGAGGATAAATGGAGGCGGGAGGGAGCCTGGCTGTGGGGATCCTACACCACCGGTGAGTGACAGCCTTGCACGCCGTGGGGGACAGGGCACAGACTTGCAGACCAGTAGCGGCAGGGAAAGGACTTTAGGGCAGCCCCTGGGGCGAAACCCAGAGTGGCGGGGTCGCGCATGTGCGAACTGGGAGTGGCTGGCAGTTTTAGAAGCACAAAGGGCAGAGACGTGCTCCAACATGGAGGCAGGACTAGGGGCAC
Organism: Neomonachus schauinslandi; assembly: GCF_002201575.2. Lineage (NCBI taxonomy): Eukaryota > Metazoa > Chordata > Mammalia > Carnivora > Phocidae > Neomonachus > Neomonachus schauinslandi. The sequence goes on along the minus strand of NC_058410.1, from coordinate 145,545,649 downwards.
TGTGGAGGGGTGCACAACCCAGGACGCTGCAGTTTATAGCAGCGGGGACAGAAACGGAGACAGTGTGGCCTGGAGAGCTCACTGAAGAACTGACTGCGATCTCTGCTCTGAGGCGAGGGTTGGAAACGGTCTCTTCTGCTCTGACTCACGGAAGAGATGCGGAAAGCCTCCAGGGAAAGCCGCCAGAGAAAAAAAGCCCAAAAACTGATTCCCACTGAGCCCATCCCGCACCACAGGGGCACAGGGCAACTTCGCCCAAACAGGGTTGCCTGAGTAACAGCGCAGCAGGCCCCTCCCAGAAGACAGGCTGGGAAAACAAGAGGCCGGCAACCCTAAGGTCCCAAGAAAACAGGTGCATCTTGCTGGGTTCTGGTCAATAATTTGGACTCTATACATTCCCTCAAACACCCATCAATAGAATGACTAGGAGGAGGAGCCCCAAAATAGAAAAGACTCAGAGATTATGACTTATGCTGCAGATTTACAAATGGATGCAGATAAAACCAAGATGTCGGAGATGGAATTCAGGCTAGCAATTGTGAAGACAATGGCTAGAATGGAGAAATCAATTAATGGCAACATAGAGTCTCT
>NC_058410.1:145525082-145540058 GCF_002201575.2 Neomonachus schauinslandi | reverse complement strand
GAGAAAGTCAATTATCATATGGTTTCACTTATTTGTGGAACATAAGGAATAGCATGGAGGACATTAGGAGAAGGAAGGGAAAAATGGGGGTGTGGGGGAATTGGAGGGAGAGATGAACCATGAGAGACTATGGACTCAGAAACAAACAGGGTTTTAGAGGGGAGGGGGGAGGGGGGATTGGTTAGCCCGGTGATGGGTATTAAGGAGGGCACGTGCTGCATGGAGCACTGGGTGTTATACGAAAGCAATGGATTGTGGATCACCACATCAAAAACCAGTGACTAACATAACATAATAAAATTTTTAAAATAAATAAATAAATAAAAAATTTTTTAAAAGAAACAACTATGGAAAAAAATAATACTATATTGCATATTTGAAAGTTGCTCAGAGAGTAGTCTTTTTTTAAGATTTTATTTAATTATTTGAGAGCAAGTGAAAGAGTGAGAGAGAGAGCACATGAGCAGGGGAAGCAACAGAGAGAGAGGGAGAAGCAACTCCCCGCTGAGCAGAGAGCCTAACGTGGGGCTCGATCCCAGGACTCTGGGATCATGACCTGAGCTGAAGGCAGATGCTTAACTGACTAAGCCACCCAGGCACCCCTAGAGAAGGATTTCTTAAAGACCAATTAAAAGATTCTTCCATGTTTTAATTTAATTTGTATTAATGTATTAATTTAATACAAATTCTGATGACCAAGAGACATATTTTTTAAAGTAAAACGTCAAACAACAAACTGTTAAAAGCAATTATAAAGAACCCTATAAATTAAGAAGAAAAAAGCAGAAGCAATGCCAAAGAACAATTGTCAGAATCTACAAACAGGTTTTTCATAGAAAGACAATTGTACATAGCAGTAGGTATATGAAAATGTAGTCAATCTCCTTAGTTATTAGGGAAATGAAAATCAAGGCCACAACTAGATAGCATTTATAGTTTTTCGGTTGACAGTGACTTAAAAGTCCACAACACCAGGCACTGGAGAAAATGTAGATTAATGGAATAATTTATGCAAGACTAGCAAAGGATAAATTGATAGAACCACTTTGGGGGAAAATGCCTTCTAAAGCTTGCTTATCCCATAACCAGCAATTCCTGTCCTAGGCATACACCCAAAAGACCTTCCTGCATACAGGACCCAAGAGACATAAAAAAAAATTGTTCATCCTAATGCCTTTCATATAAGCCAAGAACTGTAATCAGAAAGTGAAGACACAAAATAATTGTAATATACTCACAAATGGAATATTATACAGTAGTGGAAATAAATGAACCACACCAACACAAAATATATTGGCTCATCTCACTGAGAAAATGTTAAGTGAAAAAAAGGAAAGTCCCAAAAGCACATATAAGATGTGATACCTTTTGTGAAGTTCAAATAAACTAATCTTTAAAATACATGCCATTTAGACATTGACATATGTATGTGAGTGGGTTGATATACAAATCATATTCTAATGCAAGTGTGTGATGAACACAAAATTCAAGATCACCCTGGGGGTCAGGCAGGAACAAGAGAGAGTGTAAAGGCATAGAGGTAGCTGTAGTCTGGTAGCAAGATCCCAGTTCCTGAGTTGAGTGGTAGCTACAATATGTTCATGGTACTATTTTTAACTCACTGAAGACAGAACAATGATGATATGGCTCATGACCCATATGTTTATGATTATTTACATGTTTATGATTAATTTTTTTAAAAACATTTTCTTTCCTACAAATACAACACCTAAATAATTGCCTACTATTCTCCAATTTGATTGATGTCACACCCACTCAAAAAAAAAGTTCAATTAAATGTGTTAATTTTGATAGACATGGTTTACATTATATTTTCAATCTTCAATAGTAATTTCATACATAAATAAATTCATCTCTGAAATTAATTTCCATGGAGGAAATCTAAAAGGAAAAATAAAGAAAAAAGGAACAGGTGAAACCCAATGTCTTAAGGGAAACTTTCCTAAAATAGTTGTTTGGATAACCCTCCAACCATGGTCTAAGATCTGTTAATCACCTCTGTGGGGCACCAGTCCCCAGGTCTACACCACAATAACCTTTAGATTCCTACAAAAACACTTCTTGGAGCACACATAGACCAGCAGAGGGCTCTCCTGGTTTAATTGGGCAGAGATACACCTATAAATGGGTCCAACAGGTACACAAAAGACTACAAATATCCCATCAAAAATACATTCAACAAACCAAATTCATCAAATTTTCCACCAGTCCCACAAATAGTTTTTCTCCAACATCCACATTAAAGCATTCACTGAATCTTAGTTCAGCTGTTGCATTTCAATGTAAACGTGATTGTGGTGTTAGTACATGACAGTGGGGGCTAATCAGTATTTCATGGACTCAGTAACTTGCCAAAGAAGAATCCTTCTGATTACCCGTGAAAGGAAGGTTCATCGTCATGGGAACATGGGTACCTTTGGACTATGTAAGAACACGGCAGCTGTGAATTCTTCCCTCCTGAAACGTAAATATGTTCTAATTTTCTTTCTAGTTTTCTCTCTACATCATTCTGTACATTTAAATTATGTTTAAATATGTTTGCTTCTATTCTCTTACATTTCACTAAACAAAGGAACGTTAGAAACTGAAGTCCAGGGGCGAATGGGTAGGTCAGTTGGTTAAGCATCTGCCTTTGATTCAGGTCATGATCCAGGGTCCTGGGATCCAGCCCTGCGTTGAGCTTTCCTGCTCAGTGGGGAGCCTGCTCCTCCCTCTCCCTCTTCCCCTCCCCCTGCTCATGCTTTCCTCAAGCTCTCTCTCTCTCTCTCACTCACTCCCTCTCTCTAATAAATAAAATCTTTAAAAAAGAAAAAACTGAAATCCATACCATGCTATGCTATTAGAAACTGAAGTCCATACCATGAAAAATGAAAACCTGTTTCAGTGGAAATATCCAAGCCTCTTTTTTAACATCCATTTCTTCAGCTTGCATTCTCTCCTTTTTAATATCATGTTCACTTGTATATTAAAATTATAAAAATAGCTATAAATTGAGACCCAAGGCTTAAACCAACATGGAAATGTTTATAAGCATAAAGGAAAAGTCCTATATTTGGATTCACAATATTAAATTACATAATGTGTAATTTCAGGTTTGACATATCTGATAAGGATTCCTGGGGCCTTATGTGACCCAAAACTTAAACTGAGCCAGTAATGTTTTTAACCTGCAAAACCTAGCTAACATATATTTTAGAAACTGTACATGCAATATGGATGCTCATGGTCTTCTTCAGCTGTACAGCAGACCTAGAGTACGTGCTCACTTCCCAACTCACTAATTGAAGGCATTCAATAAACCAGGTGAGTCCAATTGATACCAACCAAAGAAGCATGGTAATTAAATATCGTACAGTGTTAGGAAGAGCTGACCACCATCAAGCACTTAATATGGGAACATAAACCTCAGAGCATACAGGATAGTCGGTTCTAATATTGCAGGAAACTCAAAAGACATATAAACAATTTTTTTAAAGATTTTATTTATTTATTTGACAGAGAGAACACAAGCAAGGGGAGTGGGAGAGGGAGAAGCAGGCTTCCCGCTGAGCAGGGAGCCCGATGCGGGGCTCGATCCCAGGACTCTGGGATCACGACCTGAGCCGAAGGCAGACACTTAACAACTGAGCCACCCAGACAGCCCTGACGTATAACAGTCTTTAATGAACCAAACTAAACAATATTGTCTAGAGATGCATATTTTGGTAATCAAGCTATTAAAATACAAGGAGGTGATTACTGTAAACATCAGGACAGTGGATACTTTGGGGAAAGGGAAAGGTAATGAATGATTGGGATGCAGCACAAAGAAGCTCCTGGGGTGCTTGCCAAGGTTCTATTTCCTGACCTGCCTGTTAGTTACAAGAAATTCACCTTAACTCATCAAACTTTTGCTTTTCTCTGTATCTATGTTTTGTTGTATAATAAAACTGTTCTTTTAATGAAGTCATGTTGAATTGACTTATTCCATGATTAAAGGACAGCTATGAGACTCTGAAAACAGGAGTTGTGTGAACATTCTGTGGGAGAGCTCTTTCCTAGGGCAGAAGTCTGGATCATGCTTTCTGAGTCTATTTCAACTCTAAAATTCTATGGCCTTTTAATCCCCAATCTATCCCACCTTAAGTGGGCAAAGAACCCCTGTGCATTTTGTAATCAAGGCATGTTGGGAGCCAAGTCTTCTGTCCTCTCCTGCCTCTGGGTTTATCAGTTCAGATTGTACATCATGTGTGTGGGCACTTTTGTGTACATGAGTGTCTGTGCATTTAAAAAGTTATGCAAACGTAAATTTTAAGCATTCCAAGTTTAGTTCTAGCCTATCATGGTAAAATCACCAGTGTGAAAAATGAAGAGAACAGGGGTAAATAGAATAATAATAACTTGTGGGTAGATGAATACAATTTTCAATTTTGAGAATTTGATACAAACCGAGCACTGTTCCTAGTGTTTTCACAAATACTAACACACACCACCTCCCTTTGAAGAATATTATTATCTTCACTGAACATATAGAGAACCTGGTGTACCAACAGGTTACATAACTGCCCAAGCACATATTACCTCCGAGTAGTGAAGCTGGGATTTGACACCAAGATCTGAGTCCAGAATCTGTGCACTTAAGCATTATGCCAAAGATGACTTTCGCCACATAAAAACTTCACACTCAAATTAAATTTCCATGTTGTATTGAGAAAAACTATACCCCTATCTCATACCACTTGGTAATAACAGTTCCTTTTCATGATTAAACATTTTCATGTTCTAACTAAACTGCCTGTAACAATCATATACTGTAGGTAATTTAATTTACTTTACTTTACTCTAACTGCAGCAAATAAATTTTTTAGTCCTTGTCCCCAAACACTATGAATACAAAGTACCCTAGGTCTGAAGTTCATGGTCAGAAATTATATGCATAAAACATTCATAAACCAAAAAATAAAAACTAAAAAATTATAAATAATTCAATCATTAAACATTCCATTGATTTAATGATACGCTAACATATTCAAAAATAGTGAAATTTATGTTTTCTTAATCCCTTTTCTGTAATCTTTCAGAATTGAAATGAGGCTTTACCTATAGAGTTCCAAAGCAACCAGAGGATTGACTCAAGTATTTGGTAAAGGCCATGCAGAAAAACAACTCACTGACTGTTTACTGAGCTGCTTCTTGTTCGAGTTACCTACCTTGCTAATTTTGTTGAATGGCCAGGTGAGTAGGGGCTGACACAGGTGGTTGCTGTGGGTATGTGATAGCCAAATGTTTCTGGAATTAGTTTTTAACTCTGCAACAAGTAAGTAGGTTGTTTATATGGTGTAATAGCAATCATGAAAGGTATTCCAAGAAACACATGGCCTCTGTACATGGAAATGAAGGTTAAAAGGAAAGATGATATTTTCCTGGCACCAAAAAAGGTCACTATAATAGGGAACACCAGAATATACAGGAACAGCCATGTGTGCAATGATGAATAGGAGGGGAGACAAGAGGAGGAGGTTGGTGGTGATGGTGATGACAATGGCTGGAATGAACACATCTAGAAGTGAATATGGAAAGTGATCCTGTTACCAAATGGTGGAGCTTATTCCAAGAAAATGGGTCATTTAATTTTTTATCTCAAACTCCATTCCTTTGACAAGGGAAAAATTTGTCATTATCAAGTGATGCTTATGTCACACATTCAAGAAGGAACAACTACCGCATAGCCAGAGGAATGTTGAAAAAGAAAAGCAAAGCCGGCGGCATCACAATTCCGGACTTCCAGCTCTATTACAAAGCTGTCATCATCAAGACAGTATGGTACTGGCACAAAAACAGACACATAGATCAATGGAACAGAACAGAGAGCCCAGAAATGGACCCTCAACTCTATGGTCAACTCATCTTTGACAAAGCAGGAAAGAATGTCCAATGGAACAAAGACAGTCTCTTCAACAAATGGTGTTGGGAAAATTGGATAGCCACATGCAGAAGAATGAAACTGGACCATTTCCTTACACCACACACAAAAATAGACTCCAAATGGTTAAAAGACCTCAATGTGAGACAGGAGTCCATCAAAATCCTAAAGGAGAACACAGGCAGCAACCTCTTTGACCTCAGCTGCAGCAACTTCTTCCTAGAAACATCACCAAAGGCAAGGGAAGCAAGGGCAAAAATGAACTATTGGGACTTCATCAAGATAAAAAGCTTTTGCAAAGCAAAGGAAACAGTCAACAAAACCAAAAGACAACCGACAGAATGGGAGAAGATATTTGCAAATGACATATCAGATAAAGGGCTAGTATCCAAAATCTATAAAGAACTCATCAAACTCAACACCCAAAGAACAAAGAATCCAATCAAGAAATGGGCAGAAGACATGAACAGACATTTTTCCAAAAAAGACATCCAAATGGCCAACGGACACATGAAAAAGTGCTCCATATCGCTCGGCATCAGGGAAATCCAAATCAAAACCTCAATGAGATACCACCTCACACCAGTCAGAATGGCTAAAATGAACAAGTCAGGAAACGACAGATGTTGGAGGGGATGCGGAGAAAGGGGAACCCTCCTACACTGTTGGTGGGAATGCAAGCTGGTGCAGCCACTCTGGAAAACTGTATGGAGGTTCCTCAAAAAGTTGAAAATAGAGCTACCATATGATCCAGCAATTGCACTACTGAGTATTTACCCCAAAGATACAAAAGTAGAGATCCAAAAGGGTACGTGCACCCCGATGGTTATAGCAGCAATGTCCACAATAGTCAAACTGTGGAAAGAGCCAAGATGTCCATCAACAGATGAATGGATAAAGAAGATGTGGTATATATACACAATGGAATACTATGCAGCCATCAAAAGGAATGAGATCTTGCCATTTGCAACGACGTGGATGGAACTGGAGGGTATTATGTTGAGTGAAATTAGTCAAACAGAGAAAAACATGTATCATATGATCTCACTGATATGAGGAATTCTTAATTGTAGGAAACAAACTAAGGGTTGCTGGAGTGGGGGGTGGGGTGGGAGGGATGGGGTGACTGGGTGATAGACACTGGGGAGGGTATGTGCTTTGGTAAGCGCTGTGAATTGTGCAAGACTGTTGAATCTCAGATCTGTACCTCTGAAACAAATAATGCAATATATGTTAAGAAAAAAAAGAAGAAGAAGAAGGTAGCGGGAGGGGAAGAATGAAGCGGGGGAAATCGGAGGGGTAGATGAACCATGAGAGACGATGGACTCTGAAAAACAAACAGGGTTCTAGAGGGGAGGGGGGTGGGAGGATGGGTTAGCCTGGTGGTGGGTATTGAGGAGGGCACATTCTGCATGGAGCACTGGGTGTTATGCACAAACAATGAATCATGGAACACTTCATCTAAAACTAATGATGTAATGTATGGGGATTAACATAAGAATAAAAAAAAAAAAAGGAACAACCCCTCAGAATATATCCCACTCTTCAATTATATCATTAACTACAAGGATTTCTGAATCAAAATACACACAACCATAGGCGTCATGGCAAATTAAGCCCTTTCAATGATTTACAATTCAGTGTGACTGGGTTTACCACATTATTGTTAAAACCACTATGGACTCTGAGAAACAAACAGGGTTTTAGAGGGGAGGCGGGTGGGGGGATGGGTTAGCCTGGTGATGGGCATTAAGGAAGGCACATACTGTGCGGAGCACTGGGTGTTATACGAAAACAATGAACTGTGGAACACTACATCAAAAACTAATGATGTACTGTGATTAACATAACATAATAAAATAAAGTTAAAAAACAAGTAAATAAATAAAAATAAAACCACTCTGGTTATGCATGAACACAGAGAGGCTTTGGGCACTGAACGCAGGAAAAGTGTTAACAGAGGTGTTCCAAATGAGAAAAAACACACAAATAAGTGAATTTGGGATACTCATGACAAACTACAGAGATTTTTATTTCTACCTGGGGCTGATGCTATTTTGATTACCATGGTTTGTCTCCTAGACTTTCCTAAGGAGCCATGGACACAAACAATGGAAGTTCCACAACAGATTTCATCCTGCTGGGGTTTTCTGATCAACCCCGATTAGAACGTATCATCTCTGAGGTTGTCTTCATCTTCTATACTGTGACTCTGGTAGGAAACACAACCATCATTCTTATATCTTACCTAGACACCCAGCTCCATACTCCCATGTATTTCTTCTTATCCAATTTGTCTTTTTTGGACCTCTGCTATGCAACTAGCATTATCCCCCAGATGCTGGTAAATCTATGGGGTCCAACAAGGTCTATTACCTATGGAGGGTGTGTGCTCCAATTCTTCTTTGCCCTCGACCTGGGATCCACAGAATGTCTTCTCCTGGCTGTGATGGCCTATGATCGCTATGCCGCTGTCTGTCAACCTCTTCACTACACAGTAATAATGCACCCTCAGCTTTGCCAGAAGATGGTGCTCACCACCTGGTTAGGTGGCCTTGGCAGCGCCTTAACTGTTTGCTCCTTGACTTTGAAGTTACCCAGATGTGGACACCAGGAAGTGGATAATTTCTTGTGTGAGATGCCAGCATTGATCAAGATGGCTGTGTCTACTCGAAAGTAATTGAGATCACTGTCTTTGCTCTTGGAGTGATATTTCTTCTAGCACCTATATCACTAATTTTCATCTCATATGGAGTTATCACTCAAGCTGTCGTGAGGATCAAGTCAAAGGCAAGGTGGCGTAAGGTCCTTAATACATGTGGTTCCCACCTCACAGTAGTAACTCTGTTTTATGGAACAATCATTTACATGTACATGAGGCCACAGAATAGCACATCCCAAGATGAGGGGAAGTTCCTTACTCTCTTTTATGCAATCATCACACCCACTCTTAACCCTCTGATCTACACTTTAAGAAACAAAGATGTAAAGAGTGCAGTAAAGAGAATATTACATGTAGAAAAATGGTCAGCAAAGTCATGAGTTAGATGGAAGACAGCTAAGAAATAATACTGACCTTTACCAACAGAAGATAAACCAATTCATTTATGCAAAGAGCTTTTAATGGGTGTTCACCATGTACCGGATTTGTTGTGGTGCTAACTTTGTAAATAAGTAGGAAGTAGACAGAAATTACAAGGAGAAAGATACAGACACATAAAGAAGCTTCATACACTTAAAAAGCTTCAAGACTACTCAAGGATTACAGATAACTAAACATATAATTATGAAATGTGGCTAAGTATAATAATAGAGATATGTACAAAGTATTAAGAAAATATTTCACAGGGAAATTTATTTTAATGTAGGATTACCCACGACACTGATTTCTTCCCACAAGAATTAAAACCTTCATGGGAAATAAAACTCCTTTTCAGGCACCTGATCCTGCCAGCAGGGCCTTTGTGCTGGAGATCAACTACCCACTGATATCCATTCCACATTTGGCTTCTAGTTTTAACTGGACACAGGGCCACAATGTACATATTGCATTTCCGAGCCTGGCATCCACCAACACAATGCCAAGGAAGTAATGTGGGCAACTCCTGGGTTATCTTCACATATGAAGCCATTTGCTCTCACCCTTCTTCCCCTCCCCTTCCTCTTGGCTGGAATGTGAATGTGGAGGGTACCTAGCTTTACCAAACCCTAAGAAGGAATGGAACAATAACATGGAAACAGATCCACCTCTCCAGCACAGCAATGCCTCCACACTATTACAGGAGAAAAAGGTCCTATATCATTTAAAATTAATTAAGCCACTCCACTTTGGGGTCTCTCTGTTAGCGTAGCTTAACTTTTACCCTCCATGGCCTGATAAGGAGTTTGGGCTTTTCCTGTAAGGTAGTGTGCTCCTTGGATCAGAAGCAACAGCATCACCTGGTGCCTTATCAGAAATGGACACTCTTAGGCTCACCTCAGACCTACTGAGCCAACCATCTGAGCATGGACCCAGCAACTAATGTTTTTAACAAACACTACAGGTAATCAGGCTAAAGTTTGACGACCACTGTTACAGAGAATAGGGAGATGTTGAGTCTCTATAAAGAAAATTAAAATGGTCTTGTGGATTTTAATTAATTTCTTCCTATACATGTGTGAAAGGAGGTGAGTAACAGTTTCTCAAGTCTCTTAAATAAGAGAAATGAAGGAAATGAGGAGTTTCACCTAAGTGAAATCAATATAAAATGTTATTATTTAGAGAATGGAAGAGAGGCAAGATGGCAGAAGAGTAGGGGACCTCATTTCATCTGGTCCCTTGAATTTAGCTAGATATCTATCAAATCAATCTGAACATCTATGAATTAATCCTGAGATGTAAGAAAATAATTGCTGCAATTCCATAAATAGAAAAGCGACCACTTTTTGTAAGATAGGAGGTGAGGAGAAGTGAATCTGAGGGGATATACCAGAAGATAAACCGTGGGGGAGGGAGCCTCCATAAGCCAGCTGCCAGAAAGTGATATAGCAGTGGAGTACAAAATCAGAACTTTTGGAGGTCTGCTCCAGTGAGAGATGTCCCTGCATGAAAGGTGCTCAGGTGACAAAGCAGGGCAGAATCCTAGGTGGGACAGTGTGGCCTCAGGATCCCCTGTGTCACAGAAAGAACAGGCATGCCTGAGTGCAGCAGAGTTCCAAAGCATTGGAATGGTGAAGTGGCTATAATCAGCAAGCCCCAGGAGTGGGCTCTCAGCTCAGTGTTGCACTGAACTGCCTACCACGGCCCAACTGGGCTACTGCTCTCAGAGCAGGGGCCCAGCAAGCAACAGAACCAAGGCAAGTCCCCCCTCACTCCCCCAGGAGGATCAGCGTGGGTGCGCACCACAGGAGTCTACAGAGTTTGGTGCACACAAAAGTGAAGACCACTTTTCCCTGAGGGTTTACCTAAGAGAGGAGGCCACAGACTTTCAGCTTTGGGGCTGGAGATTGGGGTGCCAACATTGTAATTTTCATACTCTAAAGCACTGTGGAAAGCCTTCAGGGAACAAAAGGCACACAGAGCAACCAGAGCAGCTTACACTGAGCCCAGCCCCCCCGGCAAGGGGTGGTGAAACTCCACCCAGGCAAAGACACCTGAGAATCAGCACAGAAGGTCCACCCCCCAGAAGCTGGAACATCAGGCGAATACCAAGTTTATGGAGCACACAGAACTGCAAAACACCAGCAGTAGGGGAAAATAGTACATAGAATTCAAGTTTTTTTCTCATGATTCCTTTATCTTTCAGTTTAAAATTTTCCTTTTTTTCTTTTTTTTTTTCCTTTTCAATTAGTTTTGTATTTTCTCAACTCTTTGTGGGTCTTTTTTATTTATTTTTTTTTTAAAGATTTTATCCATTTACTTGAGAGAGAGAGAATGAGAGAGAGCACATGAGAGGGGGGAGGGTCAGAGGGAGAAGCAGACTCCCTGCCGAGCAGGGAGCCCGATGCGGGACTCGATCCAGGGACTCCAGGATCATGACCCGAGCCGAAGGCAGTTGCCCAACCAACTGAGCCACCCAGGCGCCCTGTGGGTCTTTTTTAAACTTTCACTTTTATATTTCCATTTTATAGATATGTTCTTCATTTTTGGCTTCCTTTAACTGTATTCAATTTTATTTTTGTATATACATAAGTTTTTCTTCCTTTACAATTTTGGGTTTTAGGGTCTTCTAACAAACAGACCAAAATATATCCAGGACCAAGTGGATCACCCTGTTTTGTTGACCTGGGAGATTATAGTCTCTCTATTTTCTCTCTTTTTTTTTTTTCCTTTCCTTTTTTGGTTTCTGACCTACTAGGATTTGTCTAGTGTGTATTTCACTTGGAGAGTGGGTGATACTATTGATTTTGTTCTCTCGTTCATCCATTCTGCTCTGGACAAAATGACTAGGAGGAGTTCACAACAAAAGAAAGAACCAGAGGTATTACTCTCTGGCAAGGATCTCATCAATATAGATATAAGCAAAATGTCAGAGCTGGAATTTAAGATAACAATTATAAAGTTACTAGCTGGGTTTGAAAAAACCATAAAAGACTCTAGAGAATCTCGTAGTGCAGAAATAAAATCTAATCAGGCTGAAATTCAAAATTCTTTAACTGAGATGCAGTCTAAATGGATGCCCTAACACCTAGGGTAAATGAGGCAGAAGAGAGAGTCAGTGACATAGAAGACAAGAAGATGGAAAGGAATGAAGCTGAGGAACAGAGAGAAAAACAACTAATGGACCATGAGGCAAGGCTTTGAGAAATCAGTGATACCATAAGGTGAAACAATATTAGAATTATTGGGGTCACAGAGGAAGAAGAAAGATACACAGAGAGAGAAGGCGGACAAAAGGTATATTTGAGCAAATCATACCTGAGAACTTCCTAATCTGGGGAAGGAAATAGGCATTCAAGTCCAAGAGGTAGAGAGAACCCCCTCAAAATCAATAAAAACATATCAATACCCTACATACCATAGTGAAGCTTGCAAATTTCAGACACAGTGAGAAAACGCTGAAAGCAGCTTGCTACAAAATGTCCTTATGTACAGAGGTAGGAACATTAGGCTGGCAGCAGACATATCCAAAGAGACCTAGCAGGCCAGAAAGGGCTGGCATGACATATTCAGAGCACTAAATAAGAAAAACATGCAGCCAAGAATACTTTAACCAGAAAGGCTGTCATTCAGAATGAAAGGAGAGATAAACAGCTTCCAGGACAAACAGAAACTAAAAGAATATGTGACTACTAAACCAGCCCTACAAGAAATATTAAAGGGGATCCCCTAAGCAAAGAGAGAGCCCAAAGTAACATAGACCAGAAAGGAACAGAGACAATATACAGTAACACTTTACAGATAATACAATGGCACTAAATTCAGATCTTTCAATAGTTACTCTGAATGTAAATGGGCTAAAACAAAAGACACAGGGTATCAGATTGGATAAAAAAGCAAGTCTCAGCCATATGCTGTCTAAAAGAGACTCGTTTTAGACCTAAAGTCACCTCCAGATTGAAAGCGAAGGGATGGAGAACAATTTATCATGCCAGTGGAACACAAAAGAAAGCTGGGGGGCAATCCTTATATCAAACAAATTAAATTTTAAACCAAAGACCATAGTAAGGGATGAAAAGGGACATTATATCATAATAAAAAGGTCTATCCAACAAGAAGATCTCACAATTATAGATATTTATGCTCCTAAACTGGGAGCAGCCAATTATGTAAACCAATAAAAAACAAAAAGAAACACATTGATAGTAATACAATAATAGTAGGGGATTTCAACACCCCACTCACAGCAATGGACAAGTCATCTAAGCAGAAGATCAACAGGAAACAAGGGCTTTGAATGACACACTGGACCAGATGGACTTCACAGATATATCCAGAGTGTTCCATCGTAAAACAACAGAATACATATTCTTCTCAAGTGTACATGGAACATTCTCCAGAACAGACCACATATGGGGTCATAAATCAGGTCTCAACTGGTATAAAAAGATTGCGATTATTCCCTGCATATTTTCAGATCACAGTGCTTTGACACTTGAACAAAATCGCAAGAGTAAATTAGGAAGGATCACAAATACATGGAGGTTAAAGAGCATCCTACTAAAGAAAGAATGGGTCAACAAGGAAATGAAAGAAGAATTTAAAAGTTCAACATAGTACTAGAAGTCCTAGCAACAGCAAATCAGACAACAAAAAGAAATAAAATGTATTCAAATTGGCAAAGAAGTCAAACTCTCTCTTTTCACAGATGACATCATACTTTATGTGGAAAACCCAAAAGACTCCACCCCCAAATTGCTAGAACTCATACAGCAATTCAGTAATGTGACAGGATGCAAAATCAATGCACAAGAATCAGTTGCTTTCTTACACACTAACAATACAACTGTAAAAAGACAAATTAGAGAAACAATTCCATTTACAATAGCACCAAAAACCATAAGATACCTCGGAATAAATCTAACCAAAGAGGTAAAGGATCTATACTCTAGGAACTACACAACACTCGTGAAAGAAATTGAAGAAGACACAAAAAGATGGAAAAATATTCCATGCTCATGGATCGGAAGAATAAACATTGTTAAAATGTCTATGCTACCGAGAGCAATCTATACTTTCAATGCCATCCCAATCAAAATTCCAATGACATTTTTCAAAGTGCTGGAACAAACAATCCTAAAATTTATATGGGATCAGAAAAGACCCTGAATCACCAAGGAAATGTTGAAAAAGAAAAACAAAGCTGGGGCCATCACATTGCCCGATTTCAAGCTATATTACAAAGCAGTGATCATCAAAACAGCATGGTACTGGCACAAAACACACACACATAGTAGACCAATGGAACAGAATAGAAAGCCCAGATTTGGACCCTCAACTCTATGGTCAAATAATCTTCGACAAAGCAGGAAAAAATATGCAATGGAAAAAAGACAGTCTCTTCAATAAATGGTGCTGGGAAAATTGGATAGCCACATGCAGAAGAAAGAAACTTGACCATTCTCCAATACCCTACACAAAGATAAACTCAAAATGGATGAAAGACCTCAGTGTGAGACAAGAATCCATCAAAATCCAAGAGGAGAACATAGGCAGTAACCTCTTTGACATCGGCCACCTTTCGAGATACATCTCCAAAGCCTAGCGAAACAAAAGAAAAATGAACTTTTGGGACTTCATCAAGATAAAAAGTTTCTGCACAGCAAAGGAAACAGTCAACAAAACAAAGAGGCAACCCACAGAATGGGAGAAGATATTTGCAAATGACACTACAGATAAAGGGCTGGTATCCAAGATCTATAAAGAACTTCTCAAACTCAACACCCAAAAAACAAATAATCAAGTCAAAAAATGGGCAGAAGATATGAAAAGACCCTTCTCCAAAGAAGACATACAAATGGCCAACAGACACATGAAAAAATGTTCACCATCATTAGCCATCAGGGAAATTCAAATCAAAACCACACTGAGATATCACCTTACACCAGTTAGAATGGCAAAAATGGACAGGGAA
>NC_058410.1:145518665-145520082 GCF_002201575.2 Neomonachus schauinslandi | reverse complement strand
AAACGATTCCATTTACAATAGCACCAAAAACCATAAGATACCTCGGAATAAACCTAACCAAAGAGGTAAAGGATCTATACTCTAGGAACTACAAAACACTCATGAAAGAAATTGAAGAAGACACAAAAAGATGGAAAAATATTCCATGCTCATGGATCAGAAGAATAAACATTGTTAAAATGTCTATGCTACCCAGAGCAATCTATACTTTCAATGCCATCCTGATCAAAATTCCAATGACATTTTTCAAAGTGCTGGTACAAAAAAATCCTAAAATTTGTATGGAATCAGAAAAGACCCCGAATCACCAAGGAGATGTTGAAAAAGAAAAACAAAGCTGGGGCCATCACGTTGCCTGATTTCAAGCTATATTACAAATCTGTGATCACCAAGACAGCATGGTACTGGCACAAAAACAGACATATAGACCAATGGAACAGAATAGAGAACCTAGGTATGGACCCTTAACTCTATGGTCAAATAATCTTAGACGAATCCGGAAAAAATATACAATGGAAAAAAGACAGTCTCTTCAATAAATGGTGCTGGGAAAATCGGACAGCCACATGCAGGAGAATGAAACTCGACCATTCTCTAACACCATTCACAAAGATAAACTCAAAGTGGATGAAAGACCTCAATGTGAAACAGGAATCCATCAAAATCCTAGAGGAGAACATAGGCAGTAACCTCTTTGACGTCACCCACAGCAACTTCTTTCAAGATACATCTCCAAAAGCTAGTGAAACAAAAGCAAAAATGAACTTTTGGGACTTCATCAAGATAAAAAGTTTCTGCACAGCAAAGGAAACAGTCAACAAAACAAAGAGGCAACCCACAGAATGGGAGAAGATATTTGCAAATGACACTACAGATAAAGGGCTGGTATCCAAGATCTATAAAGAACTTCTCAAACTCAACACCCAAAAAACAAATAATCAAGTCAAAAAGTGGGCAGAAGAGATGAAAAGACACTCCTCTGAAGAAGACATACAAATGGCCAACAGACACATGAAAAAATGTTCACCATCATTAGCCATCAGGGAAATTCAAATCAAAACCACACTGAGATATCACCTTACACCAGTTAGAATGGCAAAAATGGACAGGGAAAGAAACAACAAATGTTGGAGAGGTTGTGGAGAAAGGGGAACCCTCTTACACTGTTGGTGGGAATGCAAGTTGGTACAGCCACTTTGGAAAACAGTGTGGAGGTGCCTCAAAAATTTAAAAATAGAGCTACCCTATGACCCAGCAATTGCACTACTGGGTATTTACCCCAAAGACACAGATGTAGTGAAAAGAAGGGCCATATGCACCCCAATGTTCATAGCAGCAATGTCCGCAATAGCCAAACTGTGGAAAGAGCTGAGATGCCCTTCAACAGATGAATGGATAAAGAAGATGTGGTCCATAT
>NC_058410.1:145513607-145518655 GCF_002201575.2 Neomonachus schauinslandi | reverse complement strand
AAAGTCAATTATCATATGGTTTCACTTATTTGTGGAACATAAGGAATAGCATGGAGGACATTAGGAGAAGGAAGGGAAAAATGAAGGGGGGGAAATCGGAGGGGGAGACAAACCATGAGAGACGATGGACTCCGAGAAACAAACTGAGGATTTCGGAGGGGAGGGGGTGAGGGGATGGGTTAGCCAGGTGATGGGTATTAAGGAGGGCAGGTACTGCATGGAGCACTGGGTGTTATACGAAAACAATGGATCGTGGATCACTACATCAAAAACCAATGCTGTATTGTATGGTGACTAACATAATAAAGTTAAAACAAACAAACAAACAAACAAACAAAGGCATTCTCAAAAACACAGTATTTAAATAACATCTTTGGGTTTTGCTTTCAAACATTTCAGCAAGAAAAACGGGGTTGGCGGGGCCAGATGAAACAAGGGCGGCCGCGGTGAGTGTATGCGGGCTCCTTAGTCTTCTCTCAACTTTTGTGTAGGCTTCATTTTTTCATAACGACTGTTTTAATGTTTGAAAAAAGAGCAGCCCATCATTTACTTGTGTTTTTGGCTGATATTTAAAAGTGACTTTTTCATATTTCTGTCACAAAAGTCCCGCGCGCTCCTGCGAGGAGCCCCAGCCGGACCACAGGCGGTCGCTGCGCTGACGCACTCACGCTGCGACCCCCGCGCCCCGCGCGCCCTCGGGAACTCGCGCGCGAACTCCCCGGACTCCCGCGCCAGAGGCCCGGGGGAATTTCCGGGGACGTCCCGACCAGCGAGTGGCCGCGTTTCCTAGAAAGTCACCGGAAGTGGGTGGGGGAGGACTAGGAAGTGGAGCTGGCACAGATTTCCCAGTTGCTGGTCTCCTGGGGCGAGTGGGGCGGGAAGGGCCGCGCCTCCGGGCCGCGCCTCCAGTCCGCGCGCGGTGGGAGCTCGGCCGCGGGCTCCCGCGCTACGGCCGGGTCGTCCAGGGTCGCGGCGGGAGGGGCGGGCTTCGCCGCCGGACGGGGCTCTCCCGCAGGGTTCTGGCTCCCTGTTCCTACCCTGCATTTATTGTCCTCCCAGCGTCCGTGCACGCAGTCATTCCTTGAGCGGCTGGGGCAGGCGCTGTTTTAGGCGTTGCAAGTACAGCTGCGAACGCAGTGGCCAGAAATCCCTGCCCTCGGGAGCCCGCCCTGTTCAGTGAGGGGGAGACCGACCCCACATAACGACGCAGAACCGGTGACTTACCGGGCTGGGAAGTGGGCGGTGCTGCTGCAGAAAACAGAGGAAAGGTAACGCCAGGTAGGCGTCGGGATCGGAAGGAGCGAGCAGGTGGCAGTGTTAGTAGGGCGCCTAGAGCCGATCTTGGGAAGATGACAGACAAGCACACACTTGGAAGCGAGATCGTGTGCCCTGAGAATTGCTGGAGGTGGAGGGACGGCCGGTGCAAAAGCCCTAAGGTGGAAGAGAAGGGTCTGTGTGAGTGAGCACGGTGGGACGAGGAGGAGCGCAGTAGGAGCGGTGCTCGGCACGTCTGTAGACTTTATGCCACGTAAGACCAGCTTTTATTCTGAGTACGTGAGAGAGGTGGTCAGAAGGAACGGGCACGTGTGTAGGCACTGTTCCGAGTAAGCTGGAGACGGGAGGTTTTAAGCAGAGATGAAATAATCCAGGTTAGGTTTCAAGCACACCACTCTGACCGTTGTATTGATAAGAGGTGGAAGGGAAGGATAGACGCAGGGAGACCAGTTAGTAAGAATGGGGAGCAAGGCGCGCGATGGCGGCTTGGACCAGGATGGTAGCTGTGGAGGTCATATTCCAGATACATAACATTTTCAGTTTGTCTTCCTGTGCTCCCTCTTTTCCCACAGATAATCCCCAGTGATTGCTTCTTTTTGCTGTGTTCATGGTCCTCTCTTCCCTTGTCATGGAATATTCAGGAAAACAAGGTGTGAGACCACAGCTAGCTCAATAGTGCTGATGAAGCCCAAATCCAGGGCATTGTGTGACACATCAGGCCAAACAGCAGCTGCCCTGTGGGTCATCAGGGGCCCTTTGGCTGGCATCCCCCAGGCCACTTCCAAACTTGTCTGGGCAAAGCCAGAACTGACTCTGGGAGTTTGACCCAAGCAGCAGGGAAGAATCTGGACTGCGGTGGAAGACTAAAGAAAGCTGGGTAAAAAGATGTGGCAGGTAAGGAAAGGAGGGTCTGCAACGTGTGCCAAGGAGGAGGAAGAAGCGAGTACAAAAAAGGAAAGCAGTGGGGGCCATGGTGGAAGTTTCCTGCTTCAAAATATTATTTTTCCTGGATGGCTTCGTGACCATGAAAACTTTCCAGTGACAGAGAGGAAGACTTTTCTGTTTTTCTTTCTTTTTTATTTATTTATTTATTTATTCATGAGAGATAGAGAGGCAGAGGGAGAGGGAGAAGCAGGCTCCCCATGGAGCAGGGGGCCCGATGCGGGACTCGATCCCAGGACTCTGGGAATCATGACCTGAGCTGAAGGCAGACGCTTAACCGACTGAGCCACCCAGGCGTCCCGACTTTTGTTTTTCATAAGGTGTATCAGGGACTGAGTCCCTGAATTTCTCTCCCCTCTTGGTATGTCTGGGAGTCGATTTCCACGGACAAAGCTTTATAGTTTATAGTTTATAGTTGGTTAGGGCTTGTTTTCCTCCTGTCCATAACCTCCCTGAGTTTTTCTGTGCCTCGTAATAGGCAGTGGTGTCACATGAGAGTCCAGGCCCACCACGCCAGCTGCCTAGGACCCCTGATGCTGAGCTCCTGCAGGAAAGAGGTGAGGCGCATAGGGTATTGTGCCAAGAGGGGTGGAGGGAGGCAGGGAGGAGATGCTTCCTGGGGCTTGGGAAGCCCCTCATTATTGAGCATTTATTGGAAGACTATTCTAGGCTTGGATCAGTATTGAGAGGAACTAAATTATTCAGTTTCTGCCCTCATCTTACACCAAATTTGGAAAAAATAATCAGACTTATAAGAAAAAATTCTACAAAGCAACTTATCAAAGAAATTGCATTCCATCACGTATTATATGTACAACTTGACACGATAAATAACATATATGTGTACATAAAACCTGTGGTATCATTCAGTAACTCCTACCCCACCAGTTTTGCCAACATGTCCATGTTGAATGTATGTAATTTCACTTCTGTAGACCTTTCTGGAACCCTGAGATTTTAAAAGTATAAAATGAGTCCCTGAGAAACAGAAGATAAAACAGTGGCAAAGAAGGAGCAAAGGTTTTGTCGTGAAGCTTTGGGAAAAATAAAGGTAGATGAAGAAATGTGAGGCTGGGCTTTAGAAGTGCTGAGTGATGATGTGTGTGAAGAGCAAAGTGGACAAGACTGGAGAAGTGGCGGGGCACCTGGGTGGCTCAGTCATTAGGCATCTGCCTTCGGCTCAGGTCATGATCCCAGGGTCCTGGGATCGAGCCCCACATTGGGCTCCCTGCTCGGCGGGAAGCCTGCTTCTCCCTCTCCTATTCCCCCTGCTTGTGTTCCCTCTCTCGCTGTCTCTCTCAGTTGAAATAAATAAAATCTTTAAAAAAAAAAAGAAAAAGACTGGAGAAGTGGCTGATGCATGTAAAACCCAGGAGACGGCATTCAGCAGTTCCGTAGTTCCAAAGGCAGACCCTGAAAGGCAGACTTTTGGACAGAGGACTAGGCACCTGGGCACCCCAAAAGTAGGCTTTTAGTATATATTATCTACAAAGAAGAAAAGAGTATATTATTGGAACTTCCAGAGGAGAAATCCTGAAATTTCAACTGTATAAGGAATCATAAATGAAAATTAATAATATAGAACATATTTGAGGTAGAAGATAATCGACACTGCTTAACTTGGGTGTTTAATTTCATTTTTTTAAATATAAAATTATACACACTCTTATGGTTCACATCTGACCTGCATCTCCTGGTCCTCTTTTTTCATAAGACCTTAAATTCTCTTCCCATTGGTGATTTTCAGGACCATAAAGTTCATAGTTATCTAACATATAAAGTTCATAGTTATCTAACATATAATATAAATGAATGAACCTCATCCTAGATAATATCTGTACACTGCTTTAACAAACAGTTACTGGCTGAATGTTTGTGTCCCCTCAAAATTCACATGTTGAAGCCCTAACCCCCATTGTGGTGATATTTAGAGGTGGGGCCTTTGGGAAGTAATTTGGTTTAGAGAAAGACATAAGGGTGGGGCCACGTGAAGAGATTAGTGTCCTTATTAGAGCTGTCTGCATCCCCCACATGAGGACAGGATGGCAAGCCGGGCAGGGCTCATGCCAGAACCTGGATCTCCGACTTCCAGCCTCCAGAACCATGAGAAGTAGGTTTCCAGTGTGTGAGCCACCCAGGCTGTGGTATTTTGTTATGGCAGCCTGAGTTGGCAAAGGTAGTTTCGTGCCGTTTGAGTACATAGCCTGTCTCCCAAGTTCATGTTTTTTTTTGTTGTTGTTGTTGTTTAAGATTTTATTTATTTATTTGACAGAGAGACAGCAAGAGAGGGAACACAAGCAGGGGGAGAGGGAGAAGCAGGCTTCCCATGGAGCAGGGAGCCCGATGTGGGGCTCAATCCCAGGACCCTGAGATCATGACCCGAGCCGAAGGCAGACGCTCAACGACTGAGCCATCCAGGCACCCCTCCCAAGTTCATGTTTAACTTGAGGGCAGAAACTGACCTTTCAAAATCTGACGCTAAAAACTAAAGCCTAAGAACCACTGTGGTGACCAGGGATTGAGGAGGGAGAAATAGCAAGTTGTGTAATGGGTATAGAGTTTCAGTTTTGCAGGATGAAAAAGTTCTGGAGATTACACAACACTGTGAGTATTTTTAACACTGCTGAACTGTGCACTTAAAAATGGTTAAGATGGTAAATTTTGTTACATATTTTTTTCCACAATTCAAAAAAATTCTTAGTGTGATGAGCACTTTTTAAAAAAAAGAAGAACCGCTGTTAGTTAACAAAACTTTCCCAGTCTGTGAAGAGGGTATAGTAAAAATCCAACTGGGATATATCTGGAGGGGAGTTTGGGTTAAATATGGGTAT
>NC_058410.1:145431816-145513107 GCF_002201575.2 Neomonachus schauinslandi | reverse complement strand
AGGGGTGAGGTCATTCTAGGATGAAGAGAGACCAGAGGAGAAAACTCGTTGTAGGTGAGGGAGAGAGCACTGGCCATCCGCGCGACTTTGTGCCGAACCCGAGGCTGGAGAAATAATGGGGAAGACGGAGCTTGAGAAGCTTCTATACCGGGGAAAAAAGGAGGAAAGCGGAAGGTTTCGGTAATACTGTACCAAATTGACCCGCCTCGTTTCTCTCAGCTCTGCCAACCCCTCAGCATCCTGCCTTTGGCAGAGAGGGAAGCCAAGGAGACCAGCCAGGAGCAAAGAGCACACTGATGAGCCAGGCCCGGGTAAGCTGCGGCCCCTCCATCCTTCCTGGAAATACAGCACCGCCTCCTTCCACTCATTCCCTGACTCAGCCCCCAAATGCAGGTGCTCCCTCTCGAGGAACATTCCACTGGATGACACGCCATTCATTCCTTGTTCCCTCTGCCATGGGTGTTCACTTCCTTTCACCTCAGCCCAAATACACAAAACACAGTAACCACCTCGTTTCTATAAACCTTCTCCCAAAAGGGGAGGGCCCCATGGGGTTTTCTCCAGGACAGCGGGACTGCACTGTTTCAGGACTCGGTGACGTTTGAGGACGTGGCCGTGCACTTCAGTAGTGGAGAGTGGCAGTGTCTGACCCGCGCTCAGCGGCACCTCTATGCAGACGTCATGTTGGAGAACTACGGGAACGTGATCTCGGTCGGTAAGGACGTCCCTGCACTTGGCTCAGTACTGTTTGCTTTTCCTCTCAGTTGCGTTGTTTACTGATGTATGTGGGGCCTCATATTCTTGCCTCTCTTATATGGCAAGATCATTGAAAGAGCAGCGACCGTCCCCAGGGTCTCCTCCTCTGCCTTTTGAGTAGGACTCTTCTGCGAATATCCGTACACGTTTCCATGTGACCAGACCCCTGAACAAACCCTCTCTCTACCCCAATGGCCATTTCTTTCTTGTTGCCCTACGTGGGCAGAGGGGTCAAGGCTGGGTATTAGGACCCTTGTCATGTTGCTCTGCACACTCGTATTCCTTCTCCACGACCAGGCTTTGCAGTCCCTAAGCCTCCTCTGATCTCCCATCTGGAGCAAGGGAATGAGCCCTGCGTTCAGGATCTGCAGGACGGGGGGTTCCTGAGCTGCTCCTTCCCAGGTGAGTGATGGAGGAGCTCCAGCCTCCTGCTGGGTGCCCTGGGGCAGGTGTTTGTAGAACGTTCTTAGTGCCGGGTCATTCGTCCTCACCCGCCCGGGCACCCTAACAAAGAGAAAACAAACAGCAGCAAACTCTTTGGGCAAATATTCTGTCATGATCTGATTGCTTCTTTGCACCCTATCTAATAGGCCCTTTGCAATTCGGTCCTCAGAGAAAGCTCAGTGAGTTCACCTCCCTTCTGTGTATCAGTTCCTCCAGTGCTCAGAGAACCCTGCTTTTCTGCCCCTAGTTTTCGTTCAGGACCTTCCCCACACTGAGCCCTGGGCCTCTGACCCTTGCCTTTCTCTGCTTTCCCTCATGGCGTCAGCTCGGCGGCAGGGGCTGGCTGCATGGACATGGCTCCCTTCTCCCCTTTCCTGGGCAGCACTCTTGTTCCTAACTCCCGGCTTGCTGGGTATCCCGTCGTCCGCTGGAGAGCGGCATGTCTGAAGGCAAACTTGCCTCCCCGCAGCCCGTCTCCACCGAGCCCTCCCTATTTCTGTACCCGGGTCTACCTCTCTCTCACGTTGCCTCTCCCACTCCCTGACCCACGTTCCTGGTCAGTCGTGAATCAGTACCAGCTCTTCATTCAAACTGTCTTCTCCATTCGTCCTTCAAAAAAGTGTCCCTTATCTGTAGGCCAGCCCAGCTGCCCTATCACAATACCTGCTCTTCCTTCCTCCTCCCTCCTGCCCTCCAACAAACATTTATTGAGCAACTACTGCACACCAGCCACTCGACCAGGTACTGAGATGGCATCAAATATTACTGCCTAGCAGGGAAGGCAGGTAGTGAGGGTGGCACGGAAAAGCGGGAGTCACAGATACGTACCTGGGATACACAGACACGGAAGAGAAGCATCTGAATCTGAGTTGGGGACCAGGTGGCTGTGGAAGGAATGACCATGAACTAAGCGGTGGCATGAGTCAGATGGTTTAGTGGGAGGAGGGAAGAGGCATTCTGAAAACGTGGGGGAGGTGCTGAGGAGGAAAAGCATGAAGTGTGCGCAGTGTGGCCGGAGCAAAGGGCTCCAGGCAGCCGGTGTGGGAGCAGCAAGGAGCAAGGCCACGATTCAGAGGGGTTTTGATAAACTGCAGACTTTGAACTTTATTCTGACAGTAGGAGTGACACTGATGAAGCATTCACGTCCATGTGGCAAGTGCTTTACCCACCTTAGCATACGTAAAATGATCCCATCTTGCAGATGAGCAACTGAGGCCAGGGAGATGCAGCCAACCCCGCGGGCTGCACAGCCAGTAGGAGTCAGCGTGAGGATTTCAGCCCAGATGGTCCCACTGCAGACCTGCCGCTCTGACCTGCACGCTTTACCTCCTTTCCGTCTGGTTAACCACGCAGTGCCACTGAGACCTTTCAAGCTGAGGAGTGGCATGATTAGATTTGATTTTTAGAAAGAAAAATCTGGAAGCAGAGTAGAGCACAGATTCGAGGGGAGGCAGTTAATGAGCAAGAATGCCCTGGCAGGAGAAATAGAGAGGAAGGGGTGAGCTGAGATACAGAGAAGACTTATTAGAACTCTGGTTGCCAGCAGTAGAAATTAACTCAAACTAACAGGCAAAACAATGAGAATTTATTATTCAGGGGTGTCATGGAAGCTAAGAGCAGGGGGACATCAGGGCCCTCGCCCCACCGTCCGCTCTGCAGGTCTGCTTCCCTCCGTCCTGGCTGACTGCCCCGCTCTGCTCGCTGCCCATGGCAGGATGCTCCCTCCCCTGGGCGGTACACCCTCCCCCCAGCACTGGCTGTTGTCAGAGCCTGAGTCAGAGTCCAAGGAGAGAGAACCTGGCCTGGTCTGGGTGAGGGGGGCCAGATGGGATGTGCCCTGCACCCAGGTGGGCAGAGCTGCACTGCAGAGCAGACGGGTCCCTGGGGGTTAGACTGCAGTCCATGTCTCAGGTGGAATTTGTAAAATGTCAGCTGAGCAAATCTGAAGGACAGAGAGGGTTGGATGTGACTCAGTTTCCTGACCGAGGTGCCTGGGCGTACCGTGAGATTCTCGAGAACAAGTAGGTTTCTAAGGATTTTTGTAAAGTTTACAGAGTCTGAGCTGTCTTGGTACTTCTCCTTATACCAACCTGCCGCAGCCTTTGGCCATAACCGTAGCTCTCTTCCGGCCTGGGAAAGTCACGTACCCTTCATAGGGCTTCACCCGTTCACCTCTCCCATCTCCCGTGTTTCCCGACCCCTGAACATGTGACATTTTTATTTCAAGTATCAGTGGACAGGACCTGGCCGGGGACTGAGAAGGCAAGTTCAGAACAGGAGGTGTTTGAGAGCGGGGAAGTCTGCTGGGTCCACGTCAAAAGTCTCCTGAAAGTCCTGTCCCACGATCCTGAGGCTGGAGGAGCTCGTGCCCAGGATGTCAAGTTAGGGAATCCACGGGACGCGCCCGGGATGGAGACACTGGGAGGGGAGCAGGTGACCTGCAATGAAGGAAAGGCCCCAAAGGTCCTCAGAAAAAACTTCAATCCAGACTCGAAGCGTATTCCGTATAACGGAGTCCTTCCAGAACGGAAACCCCACAGCGGGGCCGAATGTGGCGAGAGCTTCAGTTGGCATGCGGACCTGCTTCTGCACGAGCGCGTGCGTTCTGGCGAGCAGCCCCGTGTGTGCCACGAGTGCGGGAAAGCGTTCAAGACCAGCAGCCAGCTCTCGGTGCACCGCATCAGCCACACGGGGGAGAAGCCCTTCCGCTGCGCCCAGTGCGGGAAGGCCTTCGGCAGCCCGTCCGCGCTCTGCCGCCACAGGAAAGCGCACGGCGGGGAGAAGCCGCACGGCTGCGGCGCGTGCGGGAAGGCCTTCGAGAGCAGGAGCCGGCTCCGTCTGCACCAGCTGGTCCACAGCGGGGAGAGGCCGCACGAGTGCGCGGTCTGCGGGAAGGCCTTCCCGCTCAAGCATTGCCTCACGCTCCACAGCCGCACGCACAGCGGCGAGCGGCCCTACGCGTGCGGGGAGTGCGGCAGGGCCTTCCGCGGGAGCTCGGACCTCCGCAAGCACGCCAGGACGCACAGCGGGGAGCGGCCGTACGCGTGCGGGGAGTGCGGCAGGGCCTTCAGCCGTAGCTCGGACCTCCGCAAGCACGCCAGGACGCACGCGCGGGCGCGAGGCGGGGGCTGCCCACAGTGTGGCCAAGCCTTCGGCAGCCGGGCGGAGCTCACCCGGCACCGGAGGACCCACGCGCCCGAGAAGCCCTACGCGTGTGGCGAGTGCGGGCGCGCCTTCCGGCACCAGTGCAAGCGCCGGGCGCACGAGCGCGCGCACCGCGGGGAGAAGCCGCACCCGTGCGCGCAGTGCGGGAAGACCTTCCAGGACCGGCACTGCCTCGCCGTCCACCAGCGGGTGCACACCGGCGAGAAGCCGTTCGCCTGCGCCCAGTGTGGGAGAGCCTTCCGCGGGAAGTCCAACCTGACCAACCACCAGAGAATCCACACCGGTGAGAAGCCGTACGCGTGCGAGGCGTGCGGGAAGGCCTTTCATCACAGCTCGGTCCTGACGCAGCACAGACGGATCCACAGCGGGGAGAAGCCCTACAGCTGCGGCGAGTGCGGCACGTCCTTCCGCCAGCGCTCAGCTCTCGTCGGGCACCGGCGGGTTCACACGGGGGAGAAACCCTACGAGTGTGAGCAGTGTGGAAAAGCTTTCAGAGTGAGCGCAAACCTCACGGGACATAAGAAAAGAAGACACAGAGGATGGAGAGATGAGAGTGGGAGGGCCCTCTCCCCAGGACCTGTCCGACCTTCCCAGTAGTCGCTGTTTGACCGGCAACCCCTGGGGAAGCCGTTCTGTGTTTGCACTTTCCCGTTTCTCCTTCTGCTCCGGAGCCTGGTTCTTCCCGGCTTGCTGGCCCCCGCAAGCCCCCGACCGAGCTCCCCAGAGCCTGACCTTCCTATGACCTACCTGACCTTGTAGCGGGCACGTTCGCTTCCAATCAGGAATGCCAGTCAGTAATAATAATATCAAATACTTCCTAGTGCTTGCCGCATGCCGGCCACTCTTCTAACGACTTCGTTATTTTAATTCATTTAATCCATAAAACATCCCTACAGGATGAGGAAATTAAGGCATAAAAAGATGAAACCTGCTGAGCATCACTTAGCTGGTAAGTTCTGCAGAAATACCCCCAGAGGCTCAGGCCTGCACCTTTCCCATAGCCTGCAACACATCCCTTAGATGTGAGGCCACAACTCAGTTCAGCACCGAGCATGTTTTAGTTGATAAAATACTGATCATGTTTAGCAAGGTTTTTGTTTTGTTTTAACTTAAAGACTGAATGGAACTTTTCCATGTGGGATCGGGATTTCTGAGATCGGGATGGGAAAGGAAGGCTTAGTGGAGAGTCTGCTGGAGATTCTCTCTCCCTCCTCTCCCTCCTCCCCCTCTTCTCTCTCTCCTCTCTCTCCCTCTCTTCTCTCTCTCCTCTCTCTCCCTCTCTAAAAAAAAAAAAAATTTTAATCCTAGAAGAAGATGCAAATGTGTCAACCTAATTAACATAATGACCATAATTGAGAATTAAATTTAGTTCTAAGTTCCTTGGTTGCTAAAAAAAAAAAAGAGAGAGAGAGAGAGAGAGATGAGCAATGGGTTATCCCAACATTTCTCAAAGGTGTTTTACAAGTTAAGGCTTTTAAAATAATGACTTTAGGAAATGTTAGCTAGGTGGGTTTTTTAAATTCCCTTAAAGACTTATCAGAGTTTATAATACGCTAATCTAAATCTTAAAGGAGCAATAAAAACATTGCTTTCCAAAAGTAATTGACGACACAATCCTGTTTGAAGCCTCTTCACGGGCTCTTGTTTCAGAAAAAAAAACCTTTTGGGAAATGGTTATACATTATCTAATACAGAAAAACAAGGTGTCCAAGAGATGCGATTTTCTAGTAAAATTCCAGAGGGGATTACATGGTTTCTTATTTTTAAACAGGGGTGGACTGAAACATTGTTCCTTAGGTTCAATTTCTACAGGGAACTTTATGTTCTTTATGTGGCCGTTTCCTACACTGTTTGTGAAAGCCAAGATGAAAACGTTGAAGACATAACAATGAAATTGCCTCTGTGGAGGACGAAATTATGGATATGTGGCTTTCTGGTGAGGGAAAAAAATGACATAAGGACAGAGTTCAGGATACGTCTGGAGAATTGGCAGTGGTTTTCCAATGCACACACAGCAATAGTTGTATTTATTATTTTTTTTAAAGATTTTATTTTTTATTTATTTGACAGAGAGAGACACAGCAAGAGAGGGAACACAAGCAGGGGGAGTGGGAGAGGGAGAAGCAGGCTTCCCGCAGAGCAGGGGACCTGATGTGGGGCTCGATCCCAAGACCTTGGGATCATGACCTGAGCCAAAAGCAGACGCTTAACAACTGAGCCAGCCAGGCACCCCAATAGTTGTACTTTAATGCTCGACAAAATACTGTCATACTGTCCTAGAAAATCTGAGGTTTTGTATTTCACAACAGCATGTATAAGCTTTTAGAAAATGTATGTACATGTTCAGAACGTCTGTTTCACCCACAGACTATGGGGTGCTTTCAGACTTTAGACTCAAAGTCAGGGCGCCTGGGTGGCTCAGTTGGTTAAGCGACTGCCTTCGGCTCAGGTCATGATCCTGGAGTCCCGGGATCGAGTCCCACATCAGGCTCCCTGCTCAGCAGGGAGTCTGCTTCTCCCCCTGACCCTCCTCCCTCTCATGCTCTCTGTCTCTCATTGTCTCTCTCGCAAATAAATAAAATCTTAAAAAAAAAAAAAAATTTAGACTCAAAGTCATCCCAGCTTGAGAATGCAGCAAGATGGCAGTTCCAGTTTAAATTCTCGACCATCCTCAAGTGTGGATGTGTTGTGTTGTTGACTGGAGAGCTTACATCTTCAGACACCAGTTAACTGGAGGGGGTAGTGGGCCCGACATTCTGTTGTGAAACTTTAAAGGCCTCTGTATGGAGCTCAAATACGAGCCTTCTAGACACCACCCTCACCTGTCCATCTTCCACACGACCACTGTCTTCCTAGAACACCGCTGTGATCCAGACACCTGGTCTAAAGACTGCCAACAGACTCTCAGTCCTGCAGTAAGAAACCCCAGAGGACTAGCTTGACCTCCAGGAATCTTCGGATGTTTCCTGAACATCTAAAATGAGTGTTGTGCGATAGAGAACAGACTGGGGGTTGATGGAGGGAGGGGGGTAGGGGATGGGCTGGATGGGGGATGGGCATTAAGGAGAGCACCTGTTGTGATGAGTAACTGGTGTTGTATGTAAGTGATGGATCACTGAATTCTCCTGAAACTAAGAGTTCACTGTGTGTTGACTAACTGGAATTTAAATAATTAATAAATAAATAATAAAATGAGCGTTGTGGGGGGGAAACACTGAAGAAAGTTCAGATATTTTACCTGTGGGAAAAGTCTGTACATTTATTTTTTTTTTAAAGATTTTATTTATTTATTTGACAGAGACACAGCGAGAGAGGGAACACAAGCAGGGGGAGTGGGAGAGGGAGAAGCGGGAGAGGGAGAAGCAGGCTTCCCGCAGAGCAGGGAGCCCGACGCGGAGCTCGATCCCAGGACCCTGGGATCATGACCTGAGCCGAAGGCAGACGCTTAACGACTGAGCCACCCAGGCGCCCAAAAGTTTGTACATTTAAAAGGGGTCCTAAACTGGAATAAACTCTGCCATAAGGTAGTAAATTTGGCAGGAATACTGTAGAAGGGGTTCAAAGATGAGATGCATAGTTGAATAATAAAACATATTAG
The DNA here is from genome assembly GCF_002201575.2 of Neomonachus schauinslandi. NCBI lineage: Eukaryota > Metazoa > Chordata > Mammalia > Carnivora > Phocidae > Neomonachus > Neomonachus schauinslandi. Next base: position 145,505,144 of record NC_058410.1, on the reverse strand, counting down.
TACTTATGAAAACCCTAAGATTTCTGTAACTAATTCTGAAGAGTTACCAAAACTAGAGTTACTGATTTAGTTAGTTTACTTAGAAACTCACCAGGTAACACACTTCTTTAACCTAATTACCCTAATGCAAAATCTGAGAAAAAAGTCACTCTGAACATCGATACAATGAGATTTTCACTTTACCTTCACAACGGAAGTAGAGAATGCCCACATCACTCCGTTTTAAAAAGCGGAACAAGATACAGGTTTCAGATTTTGGACCATCCGTGAACAGAGGTGTGTCTCCGTAGCTTCTACACACGGGTGCAGTTGGTGATCTGCAGATCATCACAGAGCAAGTTTCAGCCCCTGCCCACAAGATAGTCTTCCAAAATTTTCAAGACAAATCAAGCACTTCTTTTTCCACAAGGCAAAACACCTGAAATTCCTTTAGTGCTTTCTGGCAGTTTACTTTAAAATGTTCCGGAAACATCCGAAGATTCCTGGAGGTCAAGCTAGTCCTCTGGGGTTTCTTACCGCAGGGCTGAGAGTCCGTTGGCAGTCTTTAGCCCAGGTGTCTCGGTCACAGCGGTGTTCTAGGAAGACTGGAGTGAAAATACCTTTTCACCTGGTAGAGTTAGGTCCTATTTTTCTTCCTCAAGACCGACGTGACCGTTCTTGGTCCAGGCTGTATTTGTTCATGCGCGGGAAGACTCAGCGTTACGAAGATGTGGGTTCCTGAATCGGGGTGTGTCACCATGCAGATGGGGGCTGGCTCGCGCGTGCGGCTGCCACCGGCTGGGGACTCCGGGCGGGGAAAGCGGCCAGCGCGGCGCGGCCTCTGCTCCGCGGACCGGATCCCGGAGGCCAAGCGCGCGCCTCGAGAGGGCGGCGGCCGCACCATGGAGACCCGATTTACGTGTGACGATGATCAGAACACGAGGGAATGGCTTCTGCGCCACACCGAGCGCCGACCTCAAGGGGCAGTCGTCTGGGACTCTGGGTTAGGAAATCTGGCCGGTAACTTAACCGCCGCCCAGGGCTTTGACTCGGGCGAGATGCCAAGCTTTCCCGACGAGCAGCGCCTGCTCATGCGGGTCGACTGCAGTCGGGGTTCCCGCATGGCAGGGCCTGCGTGATGGTGCAGGGCCGGTTCCCGCTCTGGAAGGTGACATTCCCAGTGAGGGTCTTCTTCCTTACGGGCGTGGACACCCTAGGGGTCAGCAGCCCGGCTGGAGGCCTCAACCCCGAGTCTGAGGTCGGAGATAACATGCTGGTCCGTGATCACATCAACTTACCCGGCCTCGGTGGTGTGAACCGCTCACAGGGCGCAATGACGAAAGGCTGGACTTCGTGTCCCTGCCGTGTCCGATGCCTATGACCGGGATATGCGGCCGAAGGCTCACAGGGCCTGGAAACAGATGGGGGAGCAGAGAGCGCGGGAGGAAGGCATCTGTGTGATGGTGGCCCGGCCTGAGACTGGCGGAGCGTTGGCTGCTGCAGAAGCTGGGGGGATGCTGCTGGCGTGAGCACAGTACCAGAAGTTGTGGTTGCAAGGCACTGTGGACGTCAAGTCTTTGGCTTCTCCCTCATCACTAACAAAGTTGTCTTGGATTATGGAGCCAAGGAGAAGGTCAGTCATGAGGAAGCTCTAGAGCCGGGACACAAGCAGCACAAAAATTGGAATGGTTTGTCTCTATTCTCACGACCAGTATTCCCCCGCCTGCCAAAGCCAGCTAACCAGCCCTGGAGTGGTCTGGCTTCTCCACAACGGGATCCAAGTAGCTACTACATGCTTCGGCCCCTTGCTGGGGTCACGTGCCTCTGCCCTTCAGTAGTAGGAGAAGAGAGAGGACGATCCCTATCCTTGACCTTGCCATTTCTCCCACCAGACCCTCTGCACTGGCTCTTTTGCTCAGTTATCTCAAAGCAGTTATCATCGCCTCCCCCCTACCCCCAAGAGCTAGAGCCCAAGCCCTGCTGTGTCTATGCCCTGGGTGTGACTGGGGCTGTTGGACTTGGCGCAGTAGCTACTGCTATCCTTTTGATGTAACGCTTTCACATTCCTGGGGACTCAGTTCTGCCTCCTCCAAAGCACTAGAACCCACATGAGGGCCAGCCCAGTCCAATAGCCCTTGGAGTTTTGTATTACCCTATCTTGAGAATAAAAAGGAAGATTTAAAAAAAAAAAAAAAAAGACAACAGTTCTTCCCAAAATTGAGCGATAGATTCACTGCAACCTAAATAAAAATCCCAAGAGTGCATTTTTGTGGAAAATGACAAACTGATTCTGAAATTTATTTTGCAGTGTAATTCTTAGCCAAGAATAGCCAAGACTTGTGAAAGGCAAACTTTTATCCTTTTATCAGTAAATTTTGGACAATATTTGTACCCTAAGGTTAAGAAAGAATTTCTCAAGACACCAAAAAAGGTTAATTTTTAAAATTTTTTCTGATAAATTCAACTAGATTAAAATGAATTTCTTTAATCAAATTCACCATAAAAAAGGGAAAATACAATTTTCTCATGACTTGAAAAAAGATATTTTGAACACATACACTTGGCAAATAATTGTCAGCTAAAATATTTTAGGTTGGGGGCGCCTGGCTGGCTCAGTTGGTTAAGCGTCCAACCCTGGATTTCGGCTCAGGTCATGATCTCAGAGTTGGGAGATCCACTCCTGCATCAGACTCTGCACTGATTGTGGAGTCTGCTTAAGATTCTCTCTCTCGGGGCGCCTGGGTGGCTCAGTTGGTTAAGCGACTGCCTTCGGCTCAGGTCATGATCCTGGAGTCCCGGGATTGAGTCCTGCATCGCGCTCCCTGCTCGGCGGGGAGTCTGCTTCTCCCTCTGACCCTCTGTCCTTTTGATGTAGAGAAGGGGGCCTCTCATGTGCTCTCTCTCTCTCATTCTCTCTCTTTCAAATAAATAAATAAAATCTTTAAAAAAAAAAAAGATTCTCTCTCTCCCTCTGCCTCTGCCCCTCCCTCCCCCATTCACGCTCTCTTTAAAATATATATATATATATATGTGCTATGGTGAGCGCTGTGAATTGTGCAAGACTGTTGAATCTCAGATCTGTACCTCTGAAACAAATAATACATTATATGTTAAGAAAAAAAAAAGAAGAAGATAGGAGGGGAAGAATGAAGGGGGGGAAATTGGAGGGGGAGACGAACCATGAGAGACGATGGACTCTGAAAAACAAACTGAGGGTTCTAGAGGGGAGGGGGGTGGGAGGATGGGTTAGCCTGGTGATAGGTATTAAAGAGGGCACGTTCTGCATGGAGCACTGGGTGTTATGCACAAACAATGAATCATGGAACACTACATCTAAAACTAATGATGTAATGTATAGTGATTAACATAACAATAAAAAATTTTTTTAATCAATGGTTAAAAAAATAAATATATATATTTCTTAGGTTGAGTCATATGAATTGCCATATCTAAAGGTTGAATAGAGGCAGTTTAATATGGTTTGACCTTATATAAAAATTCCTTTAAATCAATAAGAAAAGACAACCCCCAAAAAAGGCAGAAGGCATAAATACTTCACAGAAAACTGAAAAAGAATGATGACTAAACACAGAAAGGAGTCCAGTCTCCATAACAAGGAACTCAGGACAGTGACACCGTGTGAGACTCCTGCTAGACAGAGAAAGGTAAAAACGGGCCTCACCAAGTTCTGGCCAGGCCGTGGAGTTGCAGCATTCACTGGTGGTGCTGTAAACGGATGCAGCCTCTTTGGAAAGTGAATAGATGCTATCCTGTAAAGCTGACCTGTCCCCCAGAACCTTACAGATCCATCCCTAGGGACGCACCCTGAGAAAAACCCCCACCAGCACTGACAGCCACGTACAAGAATTTTCACAGCGTATTTGCTCATGATAGCCAAACCTAGCAACAACCCAAGTGTTCACCAACAGTAAGTAGAAGAACATATTTTGCCACATTTAAAAAATGTTTTTCTTATAGAAGTGAACATGAATGACCTGACTGGGTTATCTACACAGTAACATGGGTCAACAGTGGACAATCCCAGTTGAAGGGGAAGAGCAAGGCCCAGAAACCAGCATACAGTTTGGTGCCATTTGTATAAGGTTCAGAAACAAGGAAGACAAAATAATACATTGATTGGTGATCTATTCCTAAGTGTATTATTCGTGTAAGTAAAGGAATGATAAGCACAGAATTTAGCATAGTGGTTACCTCTGAAAAGGAGTCACAGTGATGGGATAGGAGAGAGGCACATAAGTTGATGCAAATGTCTTAGTAATATTCCAGCCCAGACCTGTCCAGTGGAAACTTAATGCCACGGGACCCGGGTGGCTCAGTCGTTAAGCGTCTGCCTTCGGCTCAGGTCATGATCCCAGGGTCCTGGGATCGAGCCCCGCATTGGGCTCCCTGGTAGGTGGGAAGCCTGCTTCTCCCTCTCCCACTCCCCCTGCTTGTGTTCCTGCTCTTGCTATCTCTCTCTGTCAAATAAATAAATAAAATCTTAAAAAAAAAAAAAGAAACTTAATGCCAGCCGCATATATAATTTAAAATGTCCTCATTAAAAGAAAAAGAAATAAATTTTAGTAGTGTATTTCTACATGGCCCAGTATGTTCAAACTATCATTTCGATACACAATCAAAAACATATTAATGACGTATTTTATTCTGTGCTGTATTCTACATTTACAGCACCCCTCAGTTTGTATGCTAAATTTTCATTAGAAATACTATACTTAAGTCTTTACTTGGATTTCATAAAACTTACAGTTGAAAAAATAAATTCATAAGGCCAAGTTGTCCCAAACATACTTAGAAGTTTTCAATAACAGAATGCAGAACCCTCTTTTAAATTTAAATTTTAAATAATTAGAATTAAAAATTCACTTCCTCAGTCACACGAGCCACGTTTGAAGCACTAAATCACCACATGGAGCTGATGGCCACTGTATTGGACAGTGCAATTCTAGATTTTGAGTGATATGTTCAAAAGTGCTCATTTTGATATTGTGCTTCAAAATTTTTATACTTGCATATCTTTTCAAATGTATAAAAGGGAAATCAAAAAAAAAAAAAGTCTAGAGAAGCAATCCAGGAATCCCAATTAGTAGAAGTTCCAAAAGACTGAAATGATCAAAAGAGACAGGAATTATCTAATCATGTAAGAAAATCAGTTCCTAGAGGGAAAGGCCTGCCATGCACATGGTTCAAAGAATGGCAAAACATCTGCACAAAATACTGTGGATAAAGAAAGATTGCCAAAGTTTTCAGGCAGGAAAAAGAAAAGTCAAATATAAATGACAAGAAAATTAATTAGCATTGGAATAATCAAGAATAGCACTTGAAGATGACAGACAGTAGAGTAATGCCTTCAAAATCCTAATGGAAACAATTTTAACTTAGATTTCTATAATCAAATTATTAAAACTATTAGGTAAAATAAAGATTTTAAAGACATGAAAGGTCTCAAAAATTTTACCTCACATGCTTATCATAAACTCCACCCAAGCAAATTAGTGAAATCAAGAATTAAAAAAAAAGAGATGGGATCCAAGAAGCGACTTTACAGCAAAAGGAAGGAGGCTGCAAAGGCAAACCCCCATTTCTTTGCAATCAATCCAGACGAGCATGACAGAGAAGCAGTCTGGGAGGAAGGTCTCCGAGGAAAGATAATACCTGATGCACTAAGTAGTTAGAAAAGAGTATTTGGACTTTCACTGTCATTTTGAAGAATTAGGGGATAATATGCAATAGTGACAGGAAATTAATCAAGTGACAAGATAAGGCAATTAGTAAATCGGATATGCTCAAATTTTACAAAATGGAAAATATCATCAGATAGCTCATCAATATCATCATTTCATACATGTCTCAGCATGAAAAAATGTGTTGTACCGAGAGAAGGAAGATGGGAATCCATTGTGGGATAATGAGCACCAGAGGGCAACTCTCAAATTCCAAAGTGGAAAGAAAAGACAAGTGTCTAAAAGGGCAAATAAGGAAATAACAATAGGAGTATGACTTTTTGCCTTTATGCAATCTCATATCCTGCGTCCCTTCCCTTCACAGCACTGTGATTCCTAAATGTGAATTGTAACTTACACTTAAGTGGTAACAATTTAAACACCAAAGTGTCTCCTTTTCTCTGCCTGTTGACAACATGTATCTTTCAAGAACTGTGAACATTCTGATATTTTACTGTGTTTATAAGGTAACTAATTAACCTGCCAGTTCCAAGGTTGCTTGTAGAACACAAGAGACTCCTGGGTCAGAGATGTAAGGCAAAAATTTATCTTACCCTCTCAGGATTTTCATCTGGGCCTGACATAGGACATGACAAGCAAAAACCATACAAACTTATTTCCTAAAAGTTTTACATGACATGTGAACCCTCATAAGGAATGAATATCCAAAGAAGTGGCAAAACTGAACTGCTTTTATATGAGGTTGAACAAAGAGAGGCAATGGTGGGAAAGTAACTAAAATAGATGAGGAGGCTAAAGGAAGAATTATTGTAACAAGGTCTGTACAGAATCCTCTCAGCTTCTACTTCCTGCCCTTGATGTTAAGAAAATTACTTTCGGGCGCCTGGGTGGCTCAGTTCGTTAAGCGACTGCCTTCGGCTCAGGTCATGATCCTAGAGAGTCCTGGGATTGAGTCCCGCATCGGGCTCCCTGCTCAGCGGAGAGTCTGCTTCTCCCTCTGACCCTCCCCTTCTCGTGTTCTCTCTATCTCATTCTCTCTCTCAAATAAATAAATAAAATCTTTAAAAAAAAAAGAAAGAAAGAAAGAAAGAAAATTACTTTCATCTTAGTATATAGGGAGGACATCTTCCACATAAGGGTTTTATCTCCTGCTTTCCAGAAGAAAAAGAAGAGGGTCAGAGCACCTTTCTTGCACCTGTATTAAGTGCCTTTAGCTCAAAATAATTCTTATGCCAAAGTGACATATTCTGCCACCCGTCAGAGATAAAGGACATTTTACTTCTCACAGTAATAGCAGGAGCCAGATTATCAGCCTCCCTGCAGATTCCTCAAAAGCACCAATTCCCACAAGGGTGGCTCAGATGGGCCCAGATGGATGCCTGCACACAGAGTGGGTAGCGTTGCAGGAGAGGAACCCTGAGCACCGGGAACTCAGTAAGAACGCCTGTCCTTTGCACCAGATGGAGACACTATCTCTGTCTTCCAAGGCTGTTCTTTATATGCACATCCTCGAAAGACAGTCCAGGACAAAGGACAGTTACTGACTCTGTGGGATAATAAGAAATATATATTTGGTCTTTGTCCCCAGTTCCTAGATAGTTTCAGAATGGGACTAGTAGCTGGAAAGATCAAGCCGTAGTTAGAAGCCTAGAACTTTCAGCCTCCACCTCCATCCCCAACCTTCCCAGGAGGGGAGAGGGGCTGGGGATTATAACCTGTCATGCCTACATGATGAAACTGTCATTAAAAAAAAAAGAACCCTAAATGACAGAATTAGGAGACCTCAGAGCTGATGAGGGCATGGAGGTGCTGGGAAGGTGGCCCAGCTGGAGAGGGCATGGAAGTTCCATATCCCCCCACCCCTGCCTAGCTTGTCCTGTGCATCTCTTCCATTTGGCTGTTTCTGGTTTACATCGTTTATAATAAACCAGTAAATGAAAGTCAGATGTGTGCCTGAGTTCTATGAGCCATTCTAGCAAATTATCCAACCTGAGGAGGGGGTCTTTGGAACCCCTGATTTATAGCTGGTCAGTCAGAAGTAAGGGAAGTCTGGGACTTATAAATGCCATCTAAAGTGGGCTACAGTCGGGGTGCCTGGCTGGTTCAGTCCCTACAGCCTGTGATTCTTGATCTTGGGGTTATAAGTTTGAGCCCCAAATTGAGTGTAGAGATTACTTAAAAAATAAAAATCTTAGGGGCGCCTGGGTGGCTCAGTCGTTAAGCGTCTGCCTTTGGCTCAGGTCATGATCCCAGGATCCTGGGACCAAACCCCGCATCGGGCTCGATGTTTCTCCCTCTCCCACTTCCCCTGCTTGTGTTCCCTCTCTCGTTGTGTCTCTGTCAAATAAATAAAATCTTTAAAAAAAAAAAAAAGTAGAGTACAGTCTTGTGCGACTTTTTGGTGTCTGCAGAGAATTGTTTTTCGGTGAGTGAAAATGATAAAGATCCTCACGATGCATGCAGAAACTGAGAATCGGTGAAAACTTGCCTGCCATCCCACCAGGGGATGTCCCCCCCCCCGAGGCTGGGGGGACCCGAGGCTGGGGGGGCGGGCACCCGGCGCTAGGGGGCACCAGACGCTGGGGGGCACCCGACGCTGGGGGCACCCGGAGCTGGGGGGCGGGCACCCAGCGCTAGAGGGCACCCGGCGCTAGATGGCACCCGAGGCTGGGGGGACTCGAGGCTGGACGACACCCGCAGCTGGGGGGCACCCGGCGCTAGGGGGCACCAGACGCTGGGGGGCACCCGACGCTGGGGGCACCCGGAGCTGGGGGGCGGGCACCCAGCGCTAGAGGGCACCCGGCGCTAGATGGCACCCGAGGCTGGGGGGACTCGAGGCTGGACGACACCCGCAGCTGGGGGGCACCCGGCGCTAGAGGGCACCCAGAGCTGGAGGGGGACACGCGACGCTGGGGGCACCCAGAGCTGGGGGGCACCCGGCGCTAGGGGGCACCCGGAGCTGGGGGGGTCACGCGACGCTGGGGACACCCAGAGCTGGGGGGCACCCGGCGCTAGGGGGCACCCGGAGCTGGGGGGGACACCCGACGCTGGGGGGCACCCGGAACTGGGGGGCACCCGCGCTAGAGGGCACCCAGAGCTGAGGGGGACACCCGACGCTGGGGGCACCCGGAGCTGGAGGCACCCGGAACTGGGGGGCACCCGCGCTAGAGGGCACCCAGAGCTGGGGGGGACACCCGACGCTGGGGGCACCCGGAGCTGGGAGCACCCGGAACTGGGGGCACCTGGCGATCCCGGGGGTCCGCAGTCGTGGGACCAGCACCCGCGCTTTCCGCGGTGTGTCTTCTCGGATCTGCATGACAGGGTCCCAAACAGCGGTCAGGCTGCGGCAGAGGCTGCAGGAAGATCAGCAACTTCGCAGGCGCGGGAGGCTCGGTCCCGAGTTCCGAGAGGATTGCGGCGATGTGACGTCCAGGACTGCGTGCACAAAAGCACTTGTCGGCCGGGGGGCCTGCACCGTCCTGTCCTCGTGGACGAGCAGACCGTGTGGGCGAACGTTCCGGGGCGGCCCTCTCCCGACCCTGCGCAAACAGCGGTCCCAGCAGGACAGGGGGCTGACTGGAGGATGCGGCCACCCTGGGCGCGAAGAAGGAAAAAAAAAGCCTTGGCAGCGGTGGGATTCGAACCCACGCCCCCGAAGAGACTGGAGCCTTAATCCAGCGCCTTAGACCGCTCGGCCACGCTACCACTTCCGGCACAGGTCCTCCCTCACGCCCCCTAGAGACATGAACACCTCCGCGCCACGGCCTCCGCCCTCGCGCACGCAGGCGGCTTCCGTCACTGCGCGCGGCGCCGGGAGCCCCGCCCAACCGAGCGGCCGGACGGCTGCGTCGCATCCTTATGTCGTCACAGCGCAGGACGTCGGCTGTGTGCGCCGCGTCTCCTCTGCGCAGGCGCGGGGCTGCCGCGACCCGACGCTGGCACCCGGTCGGGGATGTTGAGCCGTGAGAACACGCGGTACGCGTTTTATGTCAGAAATAAGGTGGCAGTAAAGTTAGCAGCTGCCGTTTCTGCGATCGGCCCTTCACCCTCAGTAATTCAAGGCATGTATTTAGCGGACGTTACAGCGAAGACTGGCCTTCCTTACAAATCCCCACCTGAACTGCTCTGGATTGCCCTGCGCCGTAACGAATTACCGCAACCCCGGACCGCGCGCTCGCGGTTCCGGACGCCAGAGCCGGGGTGTCCTCGGGCCGCGCCCTCCCCGCCCGGCCCGGCCCTCCCGGCTGGCACGCCCCGCTTCTGCCACGTCTCCGTTCTTCACGGCCAGCACCTGCAGAGCTCTCTCTGCTCGGTCTTCGCAGGCCGCCGCCTCCTATAAAACGTCCCAGATTTGCTCCTTATGAGGTTCAAACTGGAGCGCCTCCCACATAAGCATGAAGGGGCCCAGGAGCTCCGCCCACTTCAGACCCCTCTTCCCCCCCCCCCCCCGGCCCAGGAGCCCCAGGGCAGCATCGGTTATGTCACCAGGGCTTTGACCGGAATGCCATCTTTGGGAGACCCGCATAGACTCAGATATGACCAGGCAGCTTGGCTTAGGGAGCCAGGGAAGCCCCTTGGAAATGTTGGCCTGATACCTCGCTTGCAGAGTTCTCAGCAGCCTCACCACGTAGGAGAGCACCTGCACCTCCGTCACTGACAATGTTCGTCCACCTGCAGGGGAAGACTTCCAGATGGCTGAAGCCTGGCTTTTCACCCTGTGGATGACAGGACCCTCTCCCACCAGAGCCAGGAACTCCCTTACTCCCAGCCCAGGACAGGGCGTTTGTTGTGTTAAGTTGTGGTTAAAAATAGACATCACCTACAATTTAGCATTTTAACCATTTACAAGTGTTGAGTTCAGTGGCGTTGGGTACATTCACGTCCTGGTCATGGCGTTATCACTTTCCATTCCATTTTTTAAACAACCCCAGGATCACAACTCAGAGTCACAATTTGCCCAAAGAGAGCCCCGCCCACCCCTCCCTGAGGAGGTGCCCTCTGTGGGGCTGGTTCATGTTTGTCCATCTTCCTCCCTCCTTTCAATGGAGAGAAGGTGGCTCATGAAACAGCCAGTGACTATGTGGAATGAGACAGGATTTCCTTGGGAAGCAGGTGGGAGGAGGAGGACAGATGGATGAATAATCAATAAAGTGTTAGTGTGGCTACAAAAAATAAATAAATAATAATTTAAAAGGTCACAAATTGATTCACTGGTATCTCATCATCCTTAGTTGCAATACTTTAGCAATTACCAAACGTTCTTTCCTGGGGATAATCTTTTATCAAGACAGCAAAAGCAACACAGTCACCCCCTTCTCTTCCTCCTCTCCAAAGCCTCACTGTCCCCTGTTCCTCCCTGTATTCCAAGCTGGGAGCCTCCTTCCTTACCTGCGGCGTCTGCTGTCCTCACCTGGGCTCTCGGCCTCGTTCTCCTCAATCCCTCACCACAGCAGCAGACTCCTCTCCACTGTCAGGACTGTGTATTCCCACGGGTTCTGGATCTTTGAGAGCAAGATGGCCAGAGCTTGGTACAGACCAACCACTTGGTGACCATTTTAACCCTCAGAGACACTGAGCAAGAGTACCCTCCTGCTAGGTGTTGAGTCCGTGCTTCCCAAACTTCATCGTGGTCCGTCAAGACATCAGTCCAGGAAGGAGTTTTCTCTCTCATGTTTGCATTCCTGCATGATGAACTCAGAGGGGGAAACGTATGATGAGGAAGCAAGTTGAGAGAAAGGAACTGTATCAGCACTCACTCATTCAGCAGGACTGACCAAGTGCCCGCTACAGACAGTACAGTCTGTCAACTTGCAGTACATACTGAAGCTGCTCTGTGTCTTTCTGCCTAACCTTTCACGAGAAATCAGCCCTCCAGGTCTGATAGCAACTGCTTCCTGAGCACCATCATCTTTTCGTGTTGTCATATTTTGTCTTCTCTGTATGTAGGAACAACCCTTTGCTTCATTTCTTTTTACATCTCTTTGTAGGGAGCAGTCTGGGTGGGACCCCTGAATGTGCTTAATGTTGTTTGTTTTGTTTTGTTTTGTTTTAACTTCTCCACATAAAGCTAATTAGATTAGAGACAAGGAACTCTTCTTTGAAAGCTATTTGATTTTTCTCCTTCCGTTATAGGCTGTTACTCTTTCTCCACGGAGAAAAAAAATACTTCCCTAATCTCTATCTTAGCACAGTAGATGTCGTTTTGTTCACCCACCAGACTGCAACCTGTGGATTTGGGGTTTGTACATATACTCAGTGCCAAGCCTAGCACCCAGGTCCATTGTAGGCAAATTTCTTAGACAACTGAATCTTACACGTGTCAAAGTTTATTAACTGAAGGAGAGTATTGGCAAGATGACAAAGGAGTGTCCCAGCTCGCAGAGGTTTAGGAAATCATGAATTTATATGTGGGGTAGGGGAGGGGGAGACAGGGAATGTGCAATTAACCAGAAAAAGACTACTGCTTCATTTAACATGATCATGTAAAGATCATGTCCCCATCTGTTGGTGAAGTGAGATCAGAGGCCCCAGGATCTTTGGCAGCTTGCAGAGAGGTCAAACGTGCTTGGAACTTTTATGAGAAATGAGAAGGAAATAAGCAATACAATGTGGCTGCTATTTAAACAAACCAAAGAGCGAAGATTCGCGCCACGGCGCTCAGACGGGAGCCTGGCAGCCCAGAGAGACCCGGAACCCCGACAGAGTCCGGGCGGTAGCAAGGTGCTCTCGCGGGTGCGCGTTCAGGGATGCTGAGGCCGCGCGTGCCAGCGTCCGGGTGTCGCACAGCAGTTCCCCGTCCCCGAACCCCGCCTCGGGCTGCTGCATCCACCAGCGTGCGGGGCAGGGCGGCGGCCCGGCGGGGCTGGGGGCCTGGGCGCTTCCGGCGACCCCGCGGGCACCTGCCGCCGCGCCCGCCAGCTGACTTCCCGGCCCGCCTCTCCTCCTACCCGTCCTCCAAGCGCTCTGCTCCTCGCGAACAACCCTGCGGGTGACCGCTTCTCTCCGAAATTCCCCGCTCACGGGGCCACCCAACCGACTCGAGAGGGTCCAACACTCAGTACTGCGGCCTCGCGCTCGAGCCGGGGCAAGTGCTCTGTAATTACACTTTTAGAGCAATTTCCTTGCCTGTCATTTTGCACTTGGAGTATGAACACTGTTGGAGAATTTCTAAGCACAAGACGCCTCGTGTGAAAATTAAGAGTTAAGTCTTACACGATTTAATGCCGAGTCTTTACAGGATTCCTGGGGCCCGCGGAGCAAAAACGCACATTCCCTGACCGGGAATCGAACCCGGGCCGCGGCGGTGAGAGCGCCGAATCCTAACCACTAGACCACCAGGGACGGTGCTAAGAGAGCGCTCTGAACAGGCCTACAGGCTACGCGCGCAGCCGCTCCGGGCTGCAGACCGACCGCCGCCTGGGGCCGCGGCCGCAGCGACCGGCGGGGCACCTGGACCCGCCGAGAATCGGCAGGTGTGACAGGGTCCTCAGGTTGGGTCTCAGGACGGCGATCTGCGCCGGTCTTCCTGTGTTTCTCAGCGACCGGTGAGCCGTTCGAAGAGGAAAACCGTTTTCTGGTTATCTCTGGTTCCCTCCGAGAGCCCGTCGCGGTGTTTATTACGTAAACAATGTGCGCTGGGTAGGAAGACTTGGCGACGAAGTCATCCGAGTTAGTTTAGGACGGCGGGGGCGGGGCCGAGATGGCTTGGTTGGGAGGGCGTCAGACCGAAGCTCTGAAGGCCCCGGGTTCGACCCCGGGCCTCGGCGGCAGGGGGCGCCCTTTTAGATCCCGTGGTCCTGGAAACACGGGCCTTGCCTGCGTCAGACAGAGCCGGGAAAGCAGCGCGGCCCTTTTCCCAAAGAGACGGAAACCCAGGAAGGCCGTGCACAGGGCGGCCGTCGGGAGCCGCATGAGAGCTGCTCCCGCCCGGGCTCCGCCGGCGCCGCGTCCCCGCCGTCACGCGCGGGGAGCTCCTCCCGCACCGGGGCCCCTCCTCGTCCGGTTCTCCCCAGGCCCGTCCCCGCCCGGACGGGCCTCCGGGGACTTGAGGAAGGGTTAACGTGGGGTCTTCTGCGCCCCACGGTCCGCCGGCAAACCCACGCAGCTCTGAAGAGCGAAGGGGGCAGCAGGGCAGGTGCCGGGACGGGAGCGGGCGGCAGGGCTGCGGCGGGAGGGCGCGGATTCCGCCGGGGCCGCCCTGCCCCGCCCCCCTCACTCGCGGGCTCCGCCTTCTCCGCCGGGGCGCCCCGTTCCCTCGGGTCGCGGCCCGCTCCCTTCTGCCCTGCGAGCTCCCTCCCGCGTCGGCCTCTCTTCAGACTCCGCGGTGCCTCCGTCTCCCTGCAGCGGAGACGGACACGAGCCCTGCGGACTCGCCCAGGCTCTCCCCCCACCCGCCGCCGAGCGCGCTGCAGGGGCAGCACTGTGGCCGCTTCCGCGCCTCATCCGCGGAGGTCGGCCTTCCAGTCCCGACACTATTACCGTCCAGCCTCAGAGCCTTGGTCCGTTGTGGCCCTAAAGTTAACTGTGTGCAGGCTTCCAACTCTGGCAACGCTTCCTTCCTGGACAGTCCCTCCGGTCCTTGGGGCCCCGCTCCCCCACTCTTCTCCGCGCTCTGCATGCTGAGTGTCCTTAGAAATGGCCCCTATTCAGCCCCCGACCTCCACCTTCTCTGAATTATTTTTAATTGTTAGACGTGCAGTTACAAATAATACACAGAGGTCCCAACTAGGCACCTTTACCGAGGTGCAAAACTTTAGTGCAGCATCTCCAGCAGGATACTGCTGTTGATAAAGTCAAGACACAAAACATTTCCGTCACCGCTGGGATCCCTAATCTGACCTTTCCTAGCCACGTCCACCTGCCTGCTCTCCCCACAGGCGGCAACCGCTGATCTGCTTGGCAGTTGCAAGAATGGGACGTAAACGGACTCACTCAGCGTGTAACCTGTTGAGATGTCGCCCTTGGCTTTTACACTCACCGCAATCCTCTGGAGATTCATCCAGGTTGTTGGGGGCACCAATAGCTTGTTCCTTTTTATTGCGGAGTGGTATTCTGTGCTGTGAATTTACCACACTTTGAACATCCTCGCACTGAAAGACATCTGGGTTGTTTCCAGATTTTTACTACAGTGAATAAAACTGTTGCAGACCATTGTGTGCAAGTTTTTGTATAAATACCAGCCTTCCTCTCTCTGGAATAAATAGGCAGGAGTGCAACTGCTGGGTGGCATGGTCCTTTCGCGTTTAGTTTTTAAAGAAACTGCCAAACAGCTTTCCAGAGTAGCCACACGGGTTAATACTCCCCCCCAGCCATGTACACGGTCTCGTAAGCATCTGGGGTGTCAGGGTCTATTTTAGCCTGATAGGTATATAAGGACATCTTGTGCTGGTAATTTGCCTTTCCCTGCTGGCTAATGGTGTTGAGACCTTCCTCATCTGCCTATTTGCCATCTGTGTATCTTCTTTGGTGAAATCTCTCTGTAGGTCTTTTGTCCAATCCAAAAAGAACATTCGAGCACAGGTTTTTGTGTGAGAAGTCCCTGAAAAAACTTGAAGTTCAGACGTGTTGCAAATATGTCTTGGATTGTGTAGTTGTCACACAATGCGATTGTTACGCAGCACCATTTACAAAATGGGACACAGTCTTCCTGCTTTGGGAAAGGCCCAGGGCAGAGTGGAGAAATCCCCAGGATAACAGGCTAGTAAGAGGAGTTTCTTCCAGCTCCAGCTGACTATACCACCCTTCCCTGCGAGCAAAACCTAAAGGTCAAGCGTAGGATAGTGTTTAAAAAAACAAAGACAACAGGCCCAAAATGGAGTCACTTACCCTAAGCCCCAAGTCACCAAACCAAGACTTAAGGACGGTCTTGGCTCTCCCAGAAATGGAATCTTAAACCAATCAATTGGGAATCGCCTGATCAGCACTGGTGAGGTAACCTGCCTGATGGACACCCGCCCATCTCCCCACAGAAGAAGTTAGCCTTCCCATAGGAGAAGGGGCGGGAGGGTGGTAACAGGTGGAACACCTCGCCTTCCTTCGTGCGAGGGAGAAGGCCCACGTGACAGATCATCTGTTTGGTGCAGATCAGAAAACTCCCCACTGACCCATTAAGACTTTCATTCCTGGGAGAGGTTGAAACTGCAGTCGGGTTTGGTGACTCCGCCTAAGTGATGTCATTTGGGACCTGTGGTTTTATTTTTAACAATAATAAATACATATTCAGTCTTTGCGCTGTAGCTGGCAGAGCTCCAACAGCCCTTGGAATTTCCTAAGTGAGGAGAACGGCGGAGGTGCCTTTTGTTATGTTAATGAGGCGACTTTTGGAAAGCTCTAGGTCCCCTGAGGAAGGAGACAGTTGCCAGGGAAACCAACCTTGAAAACCACTAGTTATTAGTTTAACTAGAGCCGAACAGAGAGTCAACGGTGCACAGGCTGAGAGAAAGAAGACTTACCCGTGTAACAGCCGGTCTCCGAAGACTGACCCGAATGTCGCATGTCTGTCAGTGATCGCCCCGTGGCCCAGTCCCAGTGGATCTGGACTGACCTAATGGAATGTCATTGAAGGGACCCTGTGACAGTTCTGTCAGGGTGGGCAGTTAGCGAGGCTCTAACGGGATGCCCAGAGGCCGGCAAGGAGGCGGCCGTGGCCGGCTGTGGGGAAGGTCAGAGGCCTGTCCCGGCAGCATCCACAGCAAAGCCACGAGAAACTGGATTAGCCCAGACAGGCCCAAGATGGCTGACAGGTGGGCCACAGTTCACGTTATCCCCTCATTGTGCTACATTAACATACTAACATCTCCTCCCTAAGCGTGCCAGACAAGAAACCCCTAACTGAATGGGGCGGGGGGGGAGCAGTAACTAGAGAAAAAGCACGTAACCTTGTTTCCAAGAAATCTGTCTCCAGTGATGAATATCCCACCCCCTCGTGAACACCTGTCAATGAAAGATAGAAGCCCAACCCCAGTGCGTCTCCCTTGAGCTGCCAGCTCTCACGTCTCCAGACGGTACTTTGCTTTAATAAACGTTCCTGCTTGAACCCGCCGTCCGCTGGGCTGTGTCTGTCCTTGAATTCTTTCTGAGGAGACCGAGAGTCTTGGCGACTTCTTTGGGACAGGCTGGGTTGAGGCGCCAGGGCCCAGGGTCTCCCAGTGCACCGGGCAACAGTTCCAGGCCTGAGTCATAAGAACCTTTGCAGCTTCTAACTCAGTTTCTTGGAATGCTCGATCTTGGGCAGCTCTGTCTGAGAACCGTGACCAGACTGTGAGAAAACCAAGCCCCGTGGAGAGGCCAGCGCACCCCGGGCAGCAGCTCAGGGAGATCACAAGCATCAGCCATTACCTGAGGCATCCCAGCCCTGTCAAGCCCTGAAGGCCTGGAGTTCTTGCTGTCACCCCAGGAAACAGAATTGCCCACGTGAGCCCACAGAATTAAGAAAGACACTAAAATGGCTTTTAAACAATCATAGCCTCATTACCACAAACTTACTGGTTTTAAGTGACACAAACTGATTAGCTTCGAGTTCTGTAGGTCTGAAGTCTGCTGTGGTCTTACCACGCTGAAATCAAGGCGTCGGCAGGCTGCATTCCTTTCTGGGAAGCTTTCAAAACCCAGGTCTTAGTTTTCTGCTGGCTGTAAGCTGATGGCCAGTCCCAGCTCGAACAGGCTGCTGGGGGCCCATCAGTGGTGGGCCTTCCTAAGTCACACCTCTCTGACCTACTCTGTGCTTCCCCTGCCACTTGTGATTAGGATCACCGCCCCGTCTCACGGTCCTTAACCTTAATCCCGTCGGCAAAGCCCCTTCTACCATGTACCATTCACAGGTTCCAGGAATTAGTGGGTGTCTGTGGGGGGGCATTACTCTGCCCACCGCAAGCCACTCTGCTTTGGAACTGTGTGTTACATTGTAGTACATCGGAAGAACACGTTGTGAGCTGTATCCTGACAATGCTCAAGACTTTGAACTCAACCTCAGAGCCCCCGGGGAGCCAGAGACGGGTCCCTCTGAACCAGGGGGTCAGCGTGGCTGGTACTGCGGGAGGCTTGTCGTGCCAGGACTGTGCAAGGGCGCCCATGGCCAGCGCACGGCGTGCCTTTGTGCAAATCATGTAATAATGACCCACTTTGGCGGATGAATTCCAGAAGGGCAGCCCTCAGGCCTGATGAAGTACCAGAAAGGGAAAAGGCCACCTGTCTTCAAGGACTCGCGGCTCGGCTCTCAGGGCTCAGGCCCGACCTCAGCCCCTCTTCACCTGCTCCTCCAGTGTGTTGCAGGGCACCTCCCGTGGGAAATAGCACAGGACACGCAAGAATAGAAGCCAAGAAGCCAGACTGGAGGCTGTTGGCGGCCTGGAGGAAAGACGCCGGGGAGGAGGAGCAAGAAAGACACAGACCTGGCAGCAGGAGAAAGAAGACAGACCCAGGGAGTACGGAAGAAGGAGACCTCCCGGGACTCTGTCGCTGGTAGAATGTGGCAAGTAAGACAGAGCGGGGGGCTGAGGAGAGCAGGAACGGGATGATGCCATTCAGGAGAGGAGCCGGTCTTCTCTGAGGGGATGCTTTTCTTGTGAAGAAGCGAGATTTGAAAACCAGGGAGAAAACAGTGAAAACAACAGGCCTGAGTCCGTGCAGACGAAGAAAGGCCATTGCACGCGGGCAGGTGGAGACCCCAGGGTCAGCAAGATGGGGTCCAGAGGTGAATAAAAAGAAGCCAACAGAGCTGATGAGGACATGTTGCTGGGAATCACCTCCTAAACACACTTGAGAATTGGCTCAGAATTGAGGGTCTCAGCAGGTGAGGAGGACAGGGTAGGAGATTGAGAAGAAAAAGGAGGAGAAAAGAAGGATAAGAAGATGCTAACAGGAAAATACTTCAGGATAAAATCTAGGCTAGTCTTCTGGTCAAAAGGAAAGAAATCTTAACACTTCCCTTAATCTGAGAACTGTGGTTTCTTCTTGCTTAAAAATCAGTTTCAGTAAATTTGCCTGCATTACTCTGTCAGGAGCTTGACTTCTCACCTTCTCTAGGTATATATGAAACTTGTGAGAAAAAAATCCTACCACACTGTCTTCCTTTCCCTCGCCTGCAGAGGGGACACCACAGAGCCTTCCAAACCTTGTTGAGCAAATGGGGTCCAGGTGTGCAAGTGGGATGTGGGTTCTCTCAGCCCTTGCTGCCCATCCCACCCCACCTCCCCCTAGGCTTTTCATTTCTAAAGATTATTTCCAAAAAAAGATTATTTCCTTTCCCTTCCTACCCTGATGTTTCTCAAACTTTTTCTAGTGGGATCCATAATTAGAAATACCATTCACATCACAACCCTTATTTACTTGTAATGCATGGTGACATTTTGCACTCAATTCTCTTTCATCTAAATTGAAATTCTAGTTCCTATCCATTGATTTCATGACGCACAAAGGCATCACAACCTGCAATTTGAAAAAGACACAACCTTTGACCTTACACTTAATTTAAATTTCCAGTACCCACCCAAGATGCGCATTTCAAGCATATCTTATACTGACCACTTCTCGTCTTTTTAGCTCAATTTCTCTTGCCTCCTGGCAAATTTTTTAATGCATCTCTTTCCTCCTCACCTTTTTACCTCCTTCCTTATGCAACCTAGATTTCACGGGTAATCACCAGCATTACTAACTTGGATAGCCTTCATGTCCTTTGTCCCACTCCCAACCCCTGGTCAAATCAAACACACCACCACTTTCTCCAAAACCTGAGTGTCTACAGAGGAAGAGAATCCCCCTAACTGTGCTCCTCTCTTTAACCCACTCTAAACCAAACTTCAGCCTCCCCTCCATGGAAAACTGGTCAAGTCTTGGGTGCTGGACAAGTCGGTACTCAGGCTGTGCTCCCATCGCGCGGTGCGGCGCTGTGACGCGACCCCCGGCCCTGTTCCCTGCGCGGCGAACCTTTCAGCCCCCTGGCTTGTTCACAAGGTCATCTGCTGGAATCAGCTCCTCGCTGCAAGGGGCCAATACACGGTATGGAAATGCCCCGTTTTGTTTGTCCACACAACCTCTGAATCAGGAAATAGAGCAATCAATAAGATAATGCGTGGTTGTTGTTGTTTTTTTCCCTAGTATTAGACCCAATGCTATTTTCAGCTGAGTGTTGGTGTCATTTGGCTGGCGGTCCTGTGGCAACCATTCTCATTTTCACTGTCTAAAGCCTTAGACAAGGTGGTCACGCTGCTCACGAGGTTAACAATGGACCAGCACTGGAGTGAACAAGCCAGGGGGCTGAAAGGTTCGCCGCGCAGGGAACAGGGCCGGGGGTCGCGTCACAGCGCCGCACCGCGCGATGGGAGCACAGCCTGAGTACCGACTTGTCCAGCACCCAAGACTAATGTCCCATCGTGCGTCAGCTACGCGTCATTCCAAGTCCTTAAACTAGCACTGTGTGAACTCAAGCCAACAGTTCATCTCCAGGCAGAAGCACGTTGCTACCGACACGCTTCGTTGGCACAGCGAAGTCACCGAGGGCCTCAGCCCTGAGCGCGCGCCCCCGCGAGCCACAGAGCGCGGCTCGCGGGACGCGCGGGGGTCAGGACGGCAGGTGCCGAAGCGGGAGGACGCGCGCAGGTGCGCCTGACTTGGGCGCCGCCGTGCCTCCAGCCCCGGGGCGACTGGAGGGGTGAGGCTGTCCAGGGTGTGGCAACCCTGCGCGCTGAGCTCCGACCCGAAGCGGTCTCCGGGCAGGTGGACACCCGGCGGCCCTCCTCCCGTCCCGCACCCCCGCCCGGGCGCTGGCACGCCTCGACGTGCGCTCCGGACGCCTCCCGCTCCGGACCGTGTGCCGTCCCGCGGGTGCCCGGGCCGGACGCCTGCGGCCCCTGGACTTGGGGCTGTCTCCTGGCGCGGACGGCAGCAGGCCTCAGGAGGAACCTGTGCGTGTTGTGCAAGACGGTCGCACGCGAGCGCGTGGACTGCTGATGCGCAAGCAGTCGGACGCGGGGCCCGCGCAGTGCAGGCCTGGGCGGGCATCTAGGAAGTCTCCTCCTGGTGCGGGGGGTGGGGTCGTAGCTCGGAGGAAGCGGAGCGAAGGCAGGAGCATCAACGGCTACTTTGTCCATCTGACTCGGGTTTGGGAAGCTGTTGTTGCCGGAGAGCATTTCCGAAGGGTAGGGGGAGAGTAACCTGGGGCAGAGCTAAGTCGAAGCGAAGTAAAACCCACTGTCACTGTTAAAATCATGTGCTGAGGGCCTTTCGTCACCTGCCTCCTTAGCGCAGTAGGCAGCGCGTCAGTCTCATAATCTGAAGGTCCTGAGTTCGAACCTCAGAGGGGGCAGTTCCGTTTTGCGCGGACTCGGTCAGGAAATAACGCCCCTCCTTGACGTTATGCTGCCAGGGAGGCTAAGTCTCAACTTTCTTCCGCCTGATGAGTGGATACGTACATACGGAGATTCTTCTTTAGTTCTACACGTGCAATGACTTCGTCTCTTTCCAATGAACAAGCTCTTTTGCCCAAGTTCCTCTCATTTTGATTCCTTCTTGGGAGGCCATCCCTCGATTGATGCAACTTAATTTACTGAAAAAACCAGTGGACAGATGAGTGAAAACCTGATATTGAATTTTCTCAGCAAGTCCTGTAGCTTCCTCTTCTTACATGCATGCTATCTGCTTGCCCTGGCCTCCCTGTATAATCTGGTTCTAACTAGTTTCCCACTGCACTGGTCAGTGATCCACGAAAACAGGTGTGCAAGGATTCCCACCAGAAGCTGGAAGAGGCGAGGAAGGATTCATCCCTGGAACCTTCGGAGGGAGCACAGCCCTGTCAATACCCCGATTTTGGACTTCCAGCTTGTGGCAATTTGTTAAGGCAGCGTTAGGAAATTAATACTCAGCCACCAAACTCCCACTACATCGCTGCACCTGTTTCATTGTCTTCATAGCACTTATTACTATATGAGTTGCCTTGTCCTTTTATTTAACACCCTTATTGTCTATTACCCATCCACCTGCTTAGACAGTGTATTATGTGAAAGTCATCACTGGTCTGTTTTATCCACTCCCGTATTCCCAGTGCCTAACTCAGCATCTGACAATGAACACTTGTCAACTAAATCAATGAATTCATTAGCATAGTAAATCTTTTTCTTCCGTATTCCTCATCACTCTTACTCAAGGCAATGAACATCTCAAATCTGGATTTTTGCAATAGTCCCCACAGGAGACACACCTACTGAAATTCACCCTGCAGGCCATACCTCTCTGATTCAGTCGGTGCTGGAAGAAGAGAGGGCAATACTTGGACTGCTCCTGCAAAATGTCTGCTGGACCTGAGAATTTGTATTTCAGGAGAGCTCTGTCAACAGTTCATTCTGATGCAGACTCAAGAAGGCATATAACACGGCTCATCTTAGTGTCTTCTGGACCCTCGGCCTCTGGTTCCAGAAGCCTGCATCTGCCACCGTTTAAGAGATGCACTAAAAGATTCGGGAGAGGCCAAAGAACTGGATGGGCTAGTCAGGCAGTTGTTTAGAGAATGCTTGATCCTGGTCGGAGCCATCACTAGTCAGAATCTGTCCCTCTCCTTTGTAGAAACAGAAACTATTTTTTAATTTATCCCAGAGTTTTTCAGGCTTGCAGGACTGACACAGAGTAACCAAACGTCAGAGACATTCCAAGCCAGACTGTGAATATATTATAGCCATATTCGTGGTTGATTAGCATATTCTCACCTATGTAAAATAAACTCTACAGTGGAAATCAAATCTATGCATCTGCGATAGGAGTACCAGAAGTAATAAAATATCAGTGACTATGCTATCAAGCAACAATGGTCTGGTGCATTCACCACCAAAAATGAAGCCAAGCTGATTTAAAAGTTGTATTGGTCCATGTGGTTGGCCCTGGGCGGACTCTGGAAACACGGAGTTCTGAGCATAGCATGTTACTTTCCAAAAGAAGGTTACGATACCTTTATAAGGTATTGTACAATGCAAGGTTAGATGAGAGTTTTTAGTTCTATTTAATTTTTATCCTTGTCACCCTTATTGAACTTGAATGTCCAAAAAAGCCTCCACAGCCAGTCATTTACCAACCAGCTCTTGAGTAGAGTTCTTGTGCTTCACTCAGGGAATTCTAGAAATGGCCAACCACGTCCTTTACAAAGGGGGGGTAATAACTTCACTCTGGCCTAATTTGTTTTAGTTAAATGAGATCAAAGGCAAAAATTATGACTCTGGGACTATGCACATTTAGTTCTCTTCACAGAGATTTGGGCCATCTTACTCTAAAGCTCCCACCTATTCACTACTATCTTTCTTCACTTACCCATTTTGTGGGCTAGACATACTTAACCTTAAAGGTTTTCTGTTGGTGTTGCAACCTAGGTAATTTGTCCCTGTCCCATTTCTGCATAAAACAGACAACTTTCCAAAGGTGTAGTCAGAGTTAGATGCTGAAAAACCAAGAAATGTGCCCAAACAGGGACTTGAACCCTGGACCCTCAGATTAAAAGTCTGATGCTCTACCGACTGAGCTACCTGGGCACCACACTGTGGGGGGGTTTCCTCTGTGTCCTAGTGTGAAAAAAAAGTGTATGTCCAGAATGCAAATATCTTTCTTTTTATTCTATCATTATTAATATTTTTAATGTCTCTCTTTTTAAATTCTGTTTGTGTTCCTTTTCCTTATTCCCAACTCCATCCCTTGCCCTTTTGAATACGCTCCAGACAACTTCTGCCCCCAGGTCACTGGGGAAAAGTAACTTACATCCTTGTTTTAACACAATGATTGTCATGTGGTTCATTTCTAATTATGCATTTATTCATGCCACCATTAAAGGCAGATTTGAGGTGGTCTTCACAACTATACTATAATAAGATAAAATGGAAAAAGTTAATAGATTTAAATCAGGATAAAGGGAGAACTGAGGTAGAAAATTAAGAAAAAAAAATATGCACACTATAAATAGTGCCCCAACCCCCCCCATACACATACACACACACACACACACACACCTCCAATAGCGTGGATTGTAAAGGGAGGTGATCTCTTCAAGGGGGTGAGGAGACTTCTCCCAGGAAGTGTTGTTTTAAACTGAGATTTGAAGGCTTGGTATAATAAATTGGAGAAAAATGTGGCTCCAGCATTCCCAGGAAAGAGAGCACAGCACCTTCACAGTGCTGAAGGCAGGCCCCAGGTGCTGGCAGGCAGAAGGCTAGGGACAGAGTTGATGGCAGGGAGGGGGACAGGAAGTCAGGGGCCTAGCAGAGACCGACAGGTTCTGAGGTTATTGTGGCCAGGTGTGTGGAGTGGAGACCTCACCCTTGAGGCAATGCAAAGTCACTGGGGACTTTAAGCAGAGAGAAACAACATGATCAGAGATGATCCTGGAGAGACTATGCTGGTCTCACATACAGAATGGGCCAGAATGGGGCAAGACACGATAGGAACACAGAGTAGGCCACTGTGAAGTAGAAGGCCACGCGGATTTGGCCTAGGGACCATGTGGTGGGAGGACAATGGTGCAGAGCACGTCCTAGGCCCAGGATTCCAAAATGTGGTTCAACTGATTGCATTCAAGCCCCAGGGCAAAGCTTTGGGAAATGTAATTGGTGGATGCCCAGCCCACACACTACAGCATAGAGTATGCAAGGATGGATTTAAAGCTGAGAGGGAATAGATTCAGAGGGAAGGACACAGCTTTGATTAGTGCCCTGCCTATACTCAGTTCTCAGTAAATACCTTACTGAGTAAATTCCTACTCCATAAGCTGAGATGTTAGAGCAAGATATTAAATATCCATCATGCTCACTTTTGTTTGAGATGGTGTTTATCTTGACTCTAAATATCACTTCCTGTTTCTCTCTGGTGACTTAGAGTCCAGTAAAGGGTACTAGGCGCAGGAAAAGAGGGACAATGCAATGAGACTGAGACGGGATCATTTTTTTTTCACATAGGATGTCATTGGTGATCTGGTGGTAAGCAATTCCAGAAGAATGGTAAGAGATGCCCAAGCAGTAATAAAAAAAATTTATTGCACACCATCCTGCACCCTCCCCACCCCCAAACAGCCTTCTGTCGGCCCCTCCTCTCAGCGCCCCTGAGCCAGTAAGGTTCTGACCCTGGTGTTTTTGTAACAAAAACGATTGTCAAGCCTATCTGAAAGGCGTTTTGAAGATCTAGCTGTGTCTGCAACTGGTATAAGAAAGAACCAGAAGACTTTGGAGTACTGAATGCTTAGCGGAAAATCACTATTTTGTAACTGAACATTACATGGTTCTGTTGAACAACAGCGAATTGCCCGTCAGTCTTATCAAGCGATTTCCTAGATTTAAAAAAAGATACATTGTACACTTTTTGGCGTAAAAAAAGAGAAAGACCGAAGATTTGTCAAGATTGAAAGCGAAAAGGAAGGCTCTGCCCCCTCTGAGGTTCGAACTCAGGACCTTCAGATTATGAGACTGACGCGCTGCCTACTGCGCTAAGGAGGCACCTATCACTACCAATCGCACAAAACACCTACCAACATCTCCCTACGACCTAGTCGTCTCCAGCTCCGCGAACCGGGGTTCCACAACCATCCGCACCAAGCTACGCACGGCTTGGGGGCGAGCGCTGCGCGGGACAGGGCGCCCGGCCCGGCCCCTCGCGGCCCTTCCCGCGGAGACGCGGCCGCGCGCGCGCCCGAGCCGGGCTGAGCCGGAGCCCCGCGGCCGCCCCACCCGCAGGCGCCTGGACCTTCGCGAGCGCGGGACGCAGGGGCGGCGGGCGCGCTCTTGCCTCCGCCCGCGGTCCGCGGGATTCCTCCTTGGCTTCTGCTCCCTCTTAGCAGCTCCCGGGCTCGCCCCGAACGGCCGGACTTGCTCGCTCCTGGAGTCGGGGGGCTCACTTCCCGCCGTCCCAGCCCATCTGCAGCCGCACCTTCGCTGCAGCGCTGGTGACCAGCCGGGCGGGGGGCCTCCGCCCGCGGCGCCCGGTTCAGGGCCAGCCTGGAGCCGCGAGGAGGCCGAGTGGGGGTCGAGCGGGCCGGGGTCCCCGCGCTAAGTGGGGGCTGGGAGCGGCGCGGGGACGCGAGCAGGGGCGGGAGACGCGCGACCTTCAGTCGGAGAAGCGCAGGCGGCCCGCAGCGCTCAGGCGGTAGCGTGGCCGAGCGGTCTAAGGCGCTGGATTAAGGCTCCAGTCTCTTCGGGGGCGTGGGTTCGAATCCCACCGCTGCCAAAACGTTTTTTACGGCTCTCTGGCTGCGTACACGTCCCTTTCTCACTCACAGCGTGGGCAGATACCCAGAGGCTCCAAGTCCAGGCAGGGGCCCCTCCTCTACACCCTCTGTCTTCCCAGGGGCCACGGAGAGCGCCCATTCACACCGCCCCCAACACATGGTGGGTCTTCAATCAACAAAAAGCCAAAGAGCACCTACTGTGTGTGATAGTGATTCCCTCCATCCTTGTATTTTTACCACCCAGAAGTATCCAACATGTAACAAACCTTCATTTAATACACTCATTTATTTTAGAAAATATTTATTCATCCTCTTCTATGTGCCAGGGGCTTTCCTAGGCCCTGCAGATACAGCAGCACTTACTTATTATTCAATAAACGATGGACGAAGGAAGAGCGGTCAGTCTCCCTGAATCCGCTGTTCTGGGCATGCCCGCTGCCTTTGGTTTCCGGTTCTGACCCTTCCCGGTGTTGATCGGAACCGCCGCGACTGCCCGCGCGCTTAGGCTCCCCCTGTTCCTGCTCCAAGCACTTCTCTCCGCCCTCCAGGCTTCTTCTCATGCTCCAGGTCTCAGCTTGGAAGCGCTTTCTCCTGGAAGCGCTTTCTCCTGGAAGCCTGCCTTGATCTCCCCCTCCAGAATTACAATTAGTCACTGAAGACATGGAGAGGAACAACAGGAAGGTTCCCTGCCCTGGTGCCTCGTAGGGAAGACAAGCATTAGACGCATGATGGCCCCAAGACGACACAACTTCTACTGTGGAGAGTGAGCTTGGACTCTGAATGAGAGCTTAGATACAGTGTTACCAGAACAAAGAATGTAGGCGAATAATACAACAGCACAAGGTATAGAAGGACACCCTTCAGATTAGTCCCGGTGGTAACAGTGTCCGAGGAGAGATAAGGGGGAGATTATAAATTTTACCTGAGACACTTCTGCACTTCAGCCTGAGTTGTTAGAATGAGTGGATATTTGCTTCATAAATCAAATAACTGGATTCATGAATTTATAAGTGAATTTTTAAAAATCCCAACCTGATAAAGACAGCAAAGGAGAAATGCTGCGTGCTGGGGAGAGTAGAGTGCCCCAGGCCTCAGCACAAGCACTGTCCCTTCGCACGCTTTCCTCATTTGCTGTCTGCCCTTCACTGGGTATTCCTGTCGCTGTGTGTTGGCATGTTCCATTATCGCTCTATCCATCACGTGGCATTTACCATAACTTTTGGAAACTTTTGTCTAATTGCCTGCTTTTCCTCATGCATCATAAACTTTGTCAGATACAGAACCACATTTCTCTGGCTTCCCCATATCAGGAAAACTGAATAGATAATTTGGGTAAATTTCAATGAATAAATATACGAAAGAACAGCTGTCTAATTTGTGAAGTAAGCAGGGTATACAGAGCTGAGCCCCCAGGAAGACCCTGAGATCTTCAGTTTCATGTAGGGTCATGTGTTCTGAAGCCCCCTTTCTCCAGGACACTCCAGCCAAGGTTGGTTGTAGACTGCTGATTATGCCACAATGACTTGCTCTTTCTGAATTCAGCTCTGCTACCAGGTGACTGCAAGTCATTCTTGCTTAGATTACCAGACAACGGATTGTTTCTGGATTGTGGGACCCAGGCATCTCTCCACCCTCTCCAAGTCATTCCCTTTGGTGGTCTTCATTTGTTTGCATTCACCCTGCAGTATTTGTGAATCACCCATGGGCAATCCAAGGAAAAGGTGCAGCCTTTTGAATTCTGCCCTCAAAAATAAACCAACCCCTGGCCATCTGCCTCATTTTCCAGGTCTTTACCCACTATCCTTTCCAAGGGACTAAATGTGCTAAGGTTGAAAAAGCAGTCATTCATACCCCTTCCTTCTTGCCTATCCTCAGAGAGGAGTTGAAAGCCTATAGTTAAATAACGGGCTTTTGATGTGCTGGTATCCTTTTAAAACCAGTGGACATTTTTCTTATTCTTTAAGAATAAGGTTGTGGCTCATGGGAATACAAAGGATGCCAACCGTACTGGGGGAAAAAGACTTGGTTCATTACTCAGATAGATCTAAGATAAATTAGACTATCTTTTAAGGCCAGGAGACTCGTGAACATGGAATGCAGACTTGTGTCTGTGTAAACACAAGAACTTTAGTCACCTGGTCAAAAGTCTTTGAGTTTCACTGCTTCCCCACCACCACCACCACCACCATGTTTATTGAGATTCTATTTTGTGACTGGCGCCTTGCTTGGTTGGAGATCCAGCAAATGGATGAGTTAAAGAAAATGATTCAGGGATTCCTTAGCAATTCAGCCTCTGGAGACTACCAGAGGCACATTGAGAACAGATGGTCAATACTTAATATTTAGATTGAGTGAAGGTTCATTTATACCTAAGTATTTCTTCCAGTCATGCTCTCTATACAATCTCTTTGTTATGTGTTGTTCTTACAGTTACTAGGTAAATAATCATGTTATCTTAATGAAGTTAACATTTTGGAAACCTAAATGAGTATGCCTAGCACTAGGATGTCTTCTCTTGGCCATCCACACCTGAGGACCCCTATTTATGGTTCCCTATGAACACTGGAATGTCCACCTGGGAACTGTGACCGGGAAAGGACAAAAACAAAGCAAAACAAAAGATGCAACAGTCATCCCGCTTAGCCTTGTCAGATTTAGCCTATGGGGAGAAAGAAAAGGAAACCCTCCCAAAAGTCTAAAGCTGGGCTCTTCCGCCGAATATTCAGGCACTCATCCTTTTATCAATGCCCTCAGGAAACACGCTCGATGAAGCTTCTATTAGTACAAGACTTGTGGTGTCAAAGAGGAAAGAGATGGGGTCCGGCACTGGAGACATTCTGGGGTGGATGACAGATCTTCAGATTCCGAGCCCGTGAGGACATCTGAGCAGGGAAGCAGCGAGACCCTGCGAGCTTGCTCTAGAGGCGTCTGCAGGTTCTTTGAGTAAGTGAAGCTATAGAAAGGAGATGTTACATTTTTCTTTTCTCCCTTTTGAACAGTGAGATGAAAATCCAATTTGCCTTTTGCGTGAGTCAGAAATGAAGGCAAAACCACCAGAAGAACATCCTCCGGACCATGCGCTGCCCTGACATCGAGGGGAAGAAACCCGGGAATTAGGGGCGGTGGAAACGGTCCGTGATCGCCTCCTTCCCACCACCTGCCACCCATCTGCCACTCCGATGTTTGGCTTTTCCATCGCCTTGAGGCTGGAAAGAGCAGGGATTTTCCATTCCCCCCACCTCCCCCCAAAAATGCCCTCGTAGATCAAAAAAAAAAAAAATCAAGTAGGAAAAAGAGAGCTTTCGCTTAAAGTGGCCCTTCATTTTCGATTGTATTCTATACAGCGCTCATTTAAAAAAAAAAAAAAAAAAAAAAAAGGAAGAGATCCCAGCTGGACCGTGTAGACAACCTCCACCAAGCGGGGTTCCATGGTGTAATGGTTAGCACTCTGGACTCTGAATCCAGCGATCCGAGTTCAAATCTCGGTGGAACCTTTCTATTTCCCGTCTTTTTGCCTGACTTCCGCGTTTCACTTTGGGCAGGTGGATTTTTGATGGGCTGGGGCAGGACCCGCGCGCAGGACCTGCCGCGGGGCGCCCAGGTCTCAGGCCCTGGGTCCACGCGCGCTCGGGGAACGGCGTGCGATGCACTAAGAGGGCACAGGGGACAAGGAGGGCCGGTGGACTGCAACCAAAACGGGGGAAGGCAGGAGCCAGACCTCACCGAGGCCCGTTGTTTAGGTCGCAAAAGGAAAAGCAGAGAGAAGACGGAAGAAATGCAGTTGAGATGAGAGGCAGGGGGAAAAGAGTGTGTCAGAAGTGGGATTCGAACCCACGCCTCCATGCGGAGACCAGAACCCTCTTTCCGAGGAAGCGAAGCTTGAGTCTGGCGCCTTAGACCACTCGGCCATCCTGACACGCGGGACCGCCTTCCCCAAATGAGTAAAATCTTGCATTGTTATGAATGAACGCCCACTCTGAGCCGTTAGGATTTTCTACCGCTTACGGTGCATCCGAGAAGTGGGAATGAACTGAACCACTTTCTTGGCGGATCCGGAGCTTCGCGTGAACTCGCGAGGCTTGGCTCCGGGCGCAGGCTGCGATTCGGGATGCCTCTCCCGCCCTCCGCCTTCCCCGCCCCGCCGGGACCCCGGGGCGCAGGAACGACCCCAGCTGACCTTGGAGAGCCCCTGTGTGTACCCGCAGCGCGGCTCGGGAAGAACGCGCGGAGCTCAGCCGGGACGTGGGCGAGCGGGTGTAGACTGGGAGACCACCGGCGCGCGGGTCTAGACCAGGGGGGCGGGGCGAGCGGGCCGGGGGCTGGGGGTAGCTGCGGAGTCCCGCCGGGTCCGCAGGTCCCGGAGCCCGAGGACAGGTCCGCCGGCTCCGTGTGCTTCCCGCGGGAGCCCGGGTGCGCGGGCGACAAAGGACAGACGCCGACCTTGAAGGCCCCGCAACCACACGGTCTCCCCGCGTCCGCAGACTCTCCAGCCGCGAGTTCGCTCCACCCCCACCGCCCTACAGCCGGTCTGCAGGTCTTCACCTCAACCAGGAACCACGAACAACTCATCGGATGCTTGTGAAAATATTTCTAGGATAAAGACCAAAACTAACAGACAGGAGCTGGGAAAAGAACTAAGGCGAAACAAACGCATGCGGGAAACTGAATTTTTAAAAATTATAATTAAGTCCTCAGTGAGGTAAGAGACAAGGGGGAACATTCGTGAGACAAGGGGGAAGGCTGAAAATTAATATTATGATGGCAGAAATGTCTTTTTAAGAATTTCAAAATAAGGCTGCAGAAATCTTGAAAGTGTGGGGTGGAGATGGAAAGCCGGAGAGAGTCCAACAGAACATAAAAGGGTATTTGGTAGAAGGTGTGCCATCTAGCCACGGGGGTTCCCGGGAAGAGTAAAGGAGAAAATGAAGGGAAGGAGATACAAACATAACCCAAGGTTATTTTCCAGAACCGAAGACCTTAAATCTCCAGATAAAAATAGGCCCACCAAGTGCCCTGCGTGGTGTGGGAGAAAAGCCCATCATGACATATCAGAACCTCAGGGATAAAGTGAAGATCCTACAAGTTTCCAGAGAGAAAAGAAAAAAACGTGGCATCCAAAGGACTAGGGTCAGGATGGTAACTTCTCCACAGCAGACTGACGCTGAAGACAGAGCAGATCTCGGAGATCACGTCTGTGAAAGAAAACCGTGCACCGTAGACTTCAGCACCCAGCCCCGCAGCCGGCGAGGTGCGAGCGGGCCTTTCCGGTCGTGCAAGATCCCCGTCCCCCCCCCAAAAAGAAAATGCCTCCCATGTCCTCTTTCCCAGGACGCTTCTGAGGAATTGTTCCGCCAAACATGGAATTCCAGTAAGAAGGAACAGTTGTGAAATCGGGGATAGGGGACGCACCGCAGGACAGAGGTGCGGCCCAGCTCCACCGTGCGTGCGCACGCGAGAGCAGCAGGTGCAAGGCACTGCGGCCGGGAGTAGGGGGCCCCAGCCTGAGCTCCAAGGGAGCTGACCTTACCCGGCGCTTGGCCATAACACGGTCAGAAAGCTGCTGTCGAGTTTGGAATAAACCCTTAGAAAAGTAAGCACAGACAGAGGACGCAATTAGGTCTGGAAGGAACAAAGTTTGTAAAGGAGGGAAAAGTAATGATGGTAGATCATGTAGCCAGGCTCTGAAAAATATTGTGAAGTCATAATGAAGAGAACTCAACACTGATTTAACCAAAAATGAAATATGTATTTGAGAATTTATTTAATAAGTATTTGTTGTATTAATGAAGAAATGAGTAAATATATCCACAAAAAAGCAATTCATGAAGAACATATGCCTAAATATAAAGGATTCTTACGGATATATTCTTATAATAAATATACTTTCATTAATATATTCTTTTTATGTCCCTCAATCTGTCCTTTCTCTGCTCGGCTAAGGACAAATTAAATCTTCCCTAAAATGCCATTATTAAGACCAATATTGATCTTAATGGTCAATTATAACCTCACAGAAATCTCTAAAAGCTGCTAAAACCACCCCAATGTATATGAATTGATGTAAATGTCATAATTAGTTAAAAGAAACAAGTAAATTTGGTGAACTGGTTTTCCATCAGCACATTTACTTTCTGCTTTTAAGGACACAGTGCTAAAATGAAGTGAATAGACATATATGCATTTGCATATTTATGATCCAGCTTTTCAGTAAATGGTGCTGGACCAACTGGGAAAAAATAGATGTAGACCCCTGTCTCACACCTGTTAAATAACAAAAATTCAACTGACTAAATTTTAAAGATCTAATTGGCTTTATTAATCAACTCATGAATTGGGCAGCATCCCATCCAGCAAGTAGAGGGGAGCTCTAAGGGGCTACAGAAAGGGGAAAGTTTTTAAAGGCAGGACAAGAAAGTCATCAACAGAAAAGAAGGATTATTTCAGGTTCAGTCACCTTCATTTGGGGACAAAAGGGTTTTAATAGGTGGATGACTTTTGGGGGATGAAGAGGGCCCATGTGACAGAGAACCTTATTGGCACTGACCAGGAAATTCCATGTTGACTGGTTGAAGTTTACATTCCTGGGGGCTGAAATTGCAGTCCGGATAGGGATTAAGTCTTAGTTAATGACTTGGGGCCTTAACCTAAGTGGTGCCATTTTGGGACTGTGGTTTTCTTTTTACATATTAAACAAAAAAATTAATTCAAAATGGATCATACTCCTAAATATGAAAGGGAAAGTAAAGCTTCTAGAAGAAGGAGAATATCTTAACGAACTTGGGGTAGGCAAAGATTTCAAAAACAGTGGTAGTAACCAAAAAGAAAAAAGTCGATAAAGCAGAATTCATCAAAACTAAAGACTGCTCATCAAAAAAAGATCTTTAAAAAAGTTAAAAGGGAAGCCATAAACTGGGAAAAAATATTTGCAATATATGTATCTGGCAAGAGACTCTTTCCAAATATATAAAGCCTTACTAAGAATCAACAAGAAAAAGACAAATACCTTATTTTTTTAGTGGGTGAAAGACTTGATCACACACTTCACTAAGGAGGCCGTTCAAATGCTCAGTAACCATATGAAAAGATGCTCAATATCATTAATTATCAGGAAAATATAAATTAAAACCACAATGAGTTACCGTTACAAATCTACCTGAATGGCCAAAATTTAAAAACAAAACAAAACAAAACAAATACACCAAATGTTGGTGAGTACATAGAGCAATTAAAATTCTCATATACTACTGCTGGAAATGTAAATTAGTACAATCACTTTGGAAAATTGTTTGGCAATATCTAGAAAGTTGAACATATACCTATCCTTGATCCATTAATTCTACTCCTAGAAATGAGTGCATTTGTCCATCTACAGACATATATAAGAATGTTTGGGGCAGTTTTATTCATAATAGAATAAAATTCTTAAGACAACTCAATACCCATCAATGGCAAAGTAATAAAATAAATTGTGATATAGTCACATAGTGAATCACTATAGCAGGAGAAGTAAAAATTGAATTACTGCTGTAGATTAGAATAAATCTTACAAATGTAAAGAGTAAAAAAAAAAAAAAAAAAGCCAGACACCAAAAAGTGTTTATTGTATGATTCTGTTTATTTGTTTATTTTTAGGCTTTTTAAAATTTTTGATATATAGTTCATATGACATTATACATATTAGTTTCAGGTATACAACGTAATGATTCAATATTTGTATACATTGCAAAATGACCACCACTGTAAGTCCAGTTAATAGCCCTCACCACACAATTACAAAATATTTTTCTTCTGATGAGACTTTCCTTTTTTTAAAATTCTAGTTAGTTAACATCAGCGCAATATTGGTTTCAGGAGTAGAATTCAGTGATTCATCACTTACGTATGATACCCAGTGCTCATCACATCACGTGCTCTCCTTAATGCCCATCACCCAATTATCCCATCCCTCCTTGCCACCTCCCCTCCAGCAACCCTCAGTTTGTTCTCTGTCGTTAAGAGTCTCTTATTGTTTGCCTCCCTCTCTGTTTTTATCTTATTTTATTTTTCCTTCCCTTCCCCTATGTTCATGTTTTGTTTCTTAAATTCCATATATGAGTGAAATCATATGGTATTTGTCTTTCTCTAAGTGACTTATTTCACTTAGTTTAATACCCTCTAGCTCCATCCACATCGTTGCAAATGGCAAGATTTCACTCTTTTGATGGCTACATTATATTCCATTGTATCTATACAACACATCTTCTTTATCCATTCATCTGTTGATGGACATCTTGGCTCTTTCCACAGTTTGGCTATTGCGGACATTGCTGCTATAAACATCGAATCTGTATTTTTGTATCCTTTGGGTAAATACCCAGTAGTACAATTGTCAGGTAGTAGGGTAGTTCTATTTTTAACATCTTGAGGAACCTCCATACTGTTTTCCAGAGTGGCCGCACCAGCTTGCATTCCCACCAACAGTGTAGGAGGGTTTCCCTTTCTCCGCATCCTCTCCAACATCTGCCGTTGCCGTTTCCTGTGCTGTTAATTTTAGCCATCTGACAGGTGCGAGGTGGCATCTCATTGTGGTTCTGTGCATGATTCTATTTATATGAATTTCAAGAACAGGTAAAATTAATATGTCTGGAAATTTGGAACAGTGGTTTTCTGTGGGTAACTCTTGGGGATGGGTATTGATGGAGGGGAAGCATGAGGGAGCCCCTGGGATGCTGAAAATGTTCTTCATTATGATCTGAATGTTGGCTAGACACACGTAACAATTCATTACACTATACATTGAAAACTTGCATATGTTATGTGCATTTTATCTCTGCAAGTTTGAAATTACCATATCAGACAATTTCTTATCCAGTGTCAATTAGATGCTACCCAGTATAAGCTCTGAAGATATTAAAAGAAGGGAGAAATTGTTGTATCTTGGAAAGATGCATAAAGTTTTCTGAGAGGCTGGTTGTGGAGGGAGTGGGTTGCCTGCCAGGAAAGCGGGGGCAGCCGTTTATTCGAGTTCAGCACAGAAACAGGAGAGAAATGGTCCCAGAGCTCAAAGAGGTGACGTAATCTTCTTCAGGCCCAGTGTATTCTGGGTCCTTGGATGATTTCTTCCTTGCTATCCAGGATGCCACTCCTACCCACCAGGGTCACAATTAGTAACCACATGCTGATTGCCTGTTTATAACTGTTTCAACCAGGTAACAAAGTACACCCACACCAGGGCTCCCTGGGCTGATCCCATCCCTCTGCTCCACGTGGCATCGACTGTCAATCAGAATGTAGCCGTCAGGCAGGTGGGCTGCTCTTCATTCGCCTAAAGCCTTCGTCAGGGAATGGCTGGAAGGATGGGCCCAGCTGAGCCCTTCTCCCCCCGCTGTAGGGTCCCGTGGTAGAGTAGTCCCACACTGCTATGGACTGAATTGTGTCTCCTGGAAATTCATGTGCTGAAGCCCTAACCCCCAGTCTGACCATATTTGGAGACAAGGCTTTTATGGAGATAGTTAAATGAGGTCATAAGGATGGGGCAAGGACACACGGGGAGAGACGGAGGCCACAGCCATCCTGCCCCCACCCAGCCCCCAGTGGCTTGTGAGCTCCCTGAGGGCAGACATCTCACCTAGGCTGATTACCAGGAGCTCTCTGCTCCTATCAGAGTGACTCTCGCAAAATGCTGGCAGCTGCTCTCCAAATGAGTGATGGATAGTTGGATGCTCGTTATACGTGTCTCTCAACTTTTCTGTGTGTTTGAAAAATTTTATAATATACATTTTGATTACAATTGTTGGCTTAATTGTATGTCTTCTCTACTTGAATATAAAAACCATAAGGGCAAGGAACATGGCTACCTTG
The DNA here is from genome assembly GCF_002201575.2 of Neomonachus schauinslandi. Classification (NCBI taxonomy): domain Eukaryota; kingdom Metazoa; phylum Chordata; class Mammalia; order Carnivora; family Phocidae; genus Neomonachus; species Neomonachus schauinslandi. Next base: position 145,469,441 of record NC_058410.1, on the reverse strand, counting down.
TTTATTGTTGTATCCCAGGAGCTGTAATATGGTATGTGCTCAAGAAATGTGTAATTAAAGATAAAAAGAAATCAATAAAACAAACAAGAAAACAAAACAAACAAACAAAAAAACCAAAAAACCTCTAACTTTTCGGAGGCTTACACAGAGCTCCCCCCATTGCAAAAGTCCCTTTTCTTCCTTATAATTATCCTTTTGAATAAAGTCCCTGCGAAGTCCAGATTTGTTTTCATTTGACAAATGTTTCTGGATAAACATTACTTATAAAAGTTAAAATACTTAAGGTTAACTTCTTTTATGCCACACACACAAAAAGTCTATACTAAAGAATTTCTGTACAATGGCAATAAAATGTAAACTAGATAAACCTATGAGTTCCCATCATCTGTCAGGAAATCACAGCAAAATGTAGGGCCTTCCATTATATGTACCTTTGCTTCTTTTAATTATTTCTATATTTTGTCTTTTTTTCCCCTTTTTATAAACAATAAAGCCTTTTGGGCTGCCTGGGTGGCTCAGTCATTAAGCATCTACCTTTAGCTCAGGTCATGATCCCGGGGTCCTGGGATCGGGGTCCTGGGATCAAGCCCCGCATCGGGCTCTCTGCTCGGCGGGAAGCCTGCTTCTCCCTCTCCCACTCCCCCTGCTTGTGTTCCCTCTCTCACTGTGTCTCTCTCTGTCAAATAAATAAAATCTTTAATAAACTAACAAACAAAAAACAAACAACAACAACAAACAATAAAGCTTTTCTTTTTTAATAAAAAAAAAAAGTGTATTCAATGAAATCCCCCAAACCGTTGCTTTTTAAAAGGACAGGTCAGGGGTGCCTGGGTGGCTCAGTCGGTTAAGGGTCTGAGTTAGACTCAGGTCATGATCTTGGGGTCCTGGGACCAGCCTGCTGCTGGCTCGGTGCTCAGCAGGAAGCCTACTAGCCTCTCCCTCTGCCCCTCCCCCCTCGGCTCCTTCCCCACCCCCATGCTCTTTCTCTTTCAAATAAATAAACAAAATCTTTAAAAAAAAAAAAAAAAGGACCGGTCAGCTTAGCTTTTCCTCCATTGCCTCCAAAGATCTTTCCTCAGGAAATAGAATACAATTAAAAGTTGGGAAGCAAATGACCAATTCAAAAAGAACTAATATTTAAGTGACTGGACATGATCACATTTTTCGGTGATAGTATTACCTGAGTATGCCTTGGGTTCTCATATCCTGTATCTGGTCTTAGATTGCCCTATAATCTAGGACTCTTCACACTGGCCTCTCAAAGTAATGCCCTATACAGGGAGTGTTGTCAGGAGAAATAAACCCATGTAAGTATCCGCTTGGGAAAAAAAAGTGTCGGGCAGAGACCTGGGTCCGATCAAGAGAGGCCGTTTAATGGAGAGAGAGAGAGACCATTAGTGTAGGGGTTAGGGCTCAGGGCTCAGACTCAGACTCCAGTCTACCCGGATTCCCGTCCTGGCTCCGTCATCCACTGACTCTGTGACCTTTACTTACCAATTTCCCCAGCCAGAAAATGGGGATCATAATCATGGCCCCTACCTCGCAGGATCTGGAAGGACTCTGTGCCCTAATAACAGAGCCCAGTATCCAATAGCTTCTAAGTACCTATTCTGATACCTATTAAATAAACAACGCATCTCTCCTTCTCCATCAACCTGAATGAGAAGAGGAAGGATTCGCACAAATCAATGATTCCTACAAGGTTCCTAATGTTTTCCCTCCTCTGGCTGCACAGCAGTCCATTCTGGGAGTTTGCCATCGGGTCGGAAAACGACAAAGCATATCTGTTCAAAGAGAACCTGTGTCTTCCCAAAGTGCAAGTAGATCCCTCTCCTTTATCAGATGTCGGCGCTCCTTCTCTTTTTCTTGCTTCTAGCTCGTCATTACTGTGTGCTTCTTTATTCCTCTGTTTTAAGAAGTCTCTTTCTTCCTCGCCGGTTTCAGTTTCATCCTCTGTAGAGATAGATGAGGAGAAGGGCACGGGGGCTCGGAGTCTTATCCGGACTGTCTGCCCGGTCCCGCTTCCATCATGCCATCAGCTCCTTCCTGGCCAACACCCTCTTGTACCATCATTGCAGGAGCCTCCAATGGGTACTGCGGGGGCCGTGGCTGATCAGCTCACAAAACTTCAGTGGTCCTCCCTCCTGCAAGGGCTCAGGGCTCAGAGTCTGTCCCTCACCATTGCTTCTTTACCCAAAGGTACCTAGCCAAATGGATCAGTGCAGCCTGTCCACATTTTCTTCTACATATTCACTCCTAAGCTTAGAGCAAGTCAGATTCTCCCACAGTTTACAATATCCTCCTGATGGTTTAATTATACCACTTTCACAGGCAGCCGCAAAGGATTTGAGGGTCTTGAAAAGGGTGCTAATCATCCAATAAGACATGAGAATTTTAAATTTGGGGGGAAAAAAGTCTGAGGAGGAAGAATGCTTCGAGTTCTTGGCTTGTAACCCTTTGGTCTCTTGCCTAGCTCTCTAAAATCCCTCCCTTTTTGTAATTCTTAAATTATCTGTACAAAATAGCATATGCTTATAGTAAAAATAAAACATGTATTGCAGAAAAATACAACCTAGAAAGTAGACATCACTCATAATCTATCCCCTCCTCCCAGTTCTTCTGACACATCACACCCATTTTTTTTTAAAGATTTTATTTATTTATTTTAGGGAGAGAGAGAGAGCAGGGAGGGACTAAGGGAGAAGAAGAGAGAATCCCAAGTCGACTCCCCACTGAGCGCAGAGCTTAATGCAGGATCGATCTCCAGACCCTGAGATCACGGCCTGAGCCGAAACCAAGAGTTGGACACTTAACCAACTGAACCACCCAGGAACCCACAATGCATCACACCCTTACTAATTTGGGTTATAGTCCTCTATGTATTTTTTTAGTGTGTACATTTGTACATTATTCTCTTACCAAAGAAAAAATTCATTCTACACAATCTACTGCAACTTGCTCCTAACAAAACAACATAATGTGGAAGTCTTTTCAAATCAGTACATACATTCTTTTTAATGACAGAATCACATTGTAGTGTGTACCATAATTTTTAAACTAATATATTTTTGATGATTTTTTTTCTTTGTTGCTTTCTTTTTAACTACTTTGGTTCTCCTTGTTTTTCTCACTAGACCAAAAAAACCTAGATTTAAATAGTAAATGCAAGATGAATGATGTCTTATAATGGAAATTTTCAGATGCTGAGGAATGGAGAGACTGCTATGTCAAAATGAAATACTTCATGTTTTTTTTACTGTTAGAAGAAATTTCAGAGTGGGGCGCCGGGGTGACTCAATTGGTTAGGTCATAATCTCGGGGTCCTGGGATGGAGCCCCACATCGGGCTCTCTGCTCAGTGGGGAGTCTGCTTCTCCCTCTCATTCTCCCTCTGTGCTCTCTCTCTCAAATAAATAAATAAAAACTTAAAAAAAAAAGAAATTTCAGAGCTTATTTGTAAATGGACCAATATTTTTCAAAATCAAAAAGTCAATTTCTGAAACAAAACTAATTCCTTTATTGAGGCAAAACCATTTTTACAGTTACAAATTTAAAATAGAATATTTCTCTGTGCAGAAAGGAGTGCTTTATATCCTTGAGAATTCATTTGTGTCCTTATTTTCTTTTAATTTGCCTTGGATAACGAAGGCATGCACACGGTACAAAATTCAAAAGATACAAAAGGTCCACCAACTTTTCACCCCAATGCAGAAATGCAGAAATGCCTCCAGATTACCGGGAGTCTGATCACTTCTCTCCAGGATTTTTAAATTGTGGACCTAGCAAGCCCCTCCCTCCACCTCGCTTTTTGGACCCCCCTCCCCCAGCTATCTGTCCTTCCAGACCAGCAAGACAGCAAAGGAAATGAGAAGCTGAAGAGGGGCTATAGGGTTCCCTACTTTGCCGCCTTTGCGCAATGCCCTGAAATGCTCATCCATCTGGGGTAAGATGAATAATGGAAGAACAGGCTTCTTACCCACACTAAACTGGAGACATTTCTAATATTTTTATGGCGGTTTTCTCATCTTGGGTTCATGGTTTTTGTGCAGTCAGGAATTTGGCCTTGCCTTAAGAGAGGTCTGGCTTTCATCTTCTCCAGGAAGTAACCCCTAAACACGTGGGACTCCTCCCGTGACAGTGGTGTGTTATCCCGTGGGCCCCTCCCAGCACACATGACAGTTTGGCCCAGATGACTGTGTCGTGCGCACACTCATCAGGTTGGCTTCATGCGGACGTTTGTCTTTGGGCTGAGGGAAGATGCTGGAAAATGGAGGAGACAAGGACAAGATGAGGAAGAGGGCAGGTCTGGCCCTGGTCATGTTACACCCACTATTTTGAGTGACTTCAGAGAGATGGGGGAAGAGAAGAGTCAAAAGGTGTTTCATGGAAACTCTGAAATTAGGTCACAGATATTGCTAACTCAGGGCTTGTGACAGAAACTGCTAATGCCCATTTTCACCTTCCTCCTTCTTTGCTTACGAACCCAGGTTTTTATTCTGGTTAGCAATATGTGCTCAGAAAGATGGCCCTTGCTGACGTCCTTTTGCAGTGGCCAAAGGCATTTAGGGGAAAGTTGCTGTGCGTAAGAACCTTCTGAATAGGATCTTCAAGACAGTGTGATGATTTGTCTCAGTTTATCTGGGATGATGTGATGTGATGTTGGGGTCTGGGAACAACGGTCAAGTGGTTTTATTAAAGCGTGGGTGATGTGGTTTTGAGTATAGGGGAGGTTTGGTGGGGTGGAGTCTGGAGCCGACAACCGAGAAGGAATTCTTGAGACATCTTTGGTGCAAAATGGTGGTTTATTTATTTATTTTTTTAATAAAGACCCGATTTTTTTTTAAGATTTTATTTATTTATTTGACAGAGACAGAGATAATGAGAACAGGAACACAAGCAGTGGGAGTGGGAGAGGGAGAAGCAGGATTCCCGCAGAGCAGGGAGCCCGATGTGGGACTCGATCCCAGGACCCCAGGATCATGACCTGAGCCGAAGGCAGACGCTTAACCGACTGAGCCACCCAGGCGCCCTAAGATTTTATTTATTTATGTATTTAATTGACAGAGAGACAGTGAGAGAGGGAACACAAGCGGGGAGTAGCAGAGGGAGAAGCAGGCTTCCCGCGGAGCAGGGAGCCCAACGCGGGGCTTGATCCCAGGACCCCGGGATCACGACCTGAGCCGAAGGCAGACGCTCAACGACTGAGCCACCCAGGTGACCAAAATGGTGGTTTTGGAAAGCACGGAGACAGGACCCGTAGGCAGGAAGAGCTGCTGCCCCGGGGTTGTGAGGGGAGGCTGATTATATACTGTGGGGCTGGGGGAGGTGAGGCAAAGGGAGGTTTCAAAAGAACTTTCTTATGCAAAAGAGGACCTACCAGATACTGGAGGCCTTGCCTTCGTCAAGTCAAGGTTGTTCTTCCCTCTAGCAAGGCAGTAACTTGAAGACAGTTGGGAGCTTCCTGGAAGAATGTCACACGTGTCCCACCCAGGAGTGGGGGGCGGGGGGGTGTGGAGGTTGCAGGGTGTCGGCTTGTGCTGTGTCTTCAGCCCCTTCTGCTCCCTCATCACGGGGACAGGACCCATGAGCAGGACGAGCTGCACTGGGGTCGTGAGGAGTGACTGATGATATACTTTTAAGTTGGGAGGGGGTTAGGGACAGCACAAGTTTCTACGGAATTTGGAAGCAAGGCTTTCTGGACTTGAGGGGCTAGCTGCTGTTAAGATAAGGTCATTTACTACTGTCTAGTAAAACATCAGTCATGAGACCCTTCAGATGTATATTGTGGGCCATGGGCCTGGAGGATGATTGCTAACATACACCTTGGGGGGTAGAGACAAACAAGTTTCTAAGGGATTTTTATATGTTAAAGTTGACTTACAGGATCCTGGGGCCTGGGCTAAATTTGCCTTTTGCCCTTAGCAAAGTATTCACATCCAGGCAGCTGAGCTCCCAGAGGAAGGTCTCTCTGTGTATCCCAAGGACTTGTCAATGGGCTGTAAGCTGTAAGGAAGGTTACTTTTTCTGCATTTCTTTTGCCTTTGTTCTCCCCATCACGGGATGCTTCCTATTTGCATGCAGATTTTTACGTGAATGTACGTTTTCATTTTTCTGGGATAAATGCCCAATGACATACACACTTGAGACTCAAAACTGAAGTAGCCACTTGGCTACCTCATGAGAGAAACCTCCCCTGACGGCCCGGTGTAAAATAACACCCCAGTCACTTTCCACGCTCCACATCTGGATTCATTTTTCACGGCATCTTTCACACTGTGCACTTATTTTAGTTTGCTTATTGTCCATCTTTCCTTCTAGAAAGCAACTCCATGTGCCCAGAACTTTGTTTGGTTCTCTGAAGTATCCTGGAGTCTAGAAGAGAGGTGGGCACATACTGGAGACTCAGCACTTGTTGAATGAATGAATGAATGAATGAATGAATGAATGAAAGGATCTCAGACATCTGTCCATATTAGTATGTATAGATTTACCTCACTCCTTTTGGTACCTACATAGTATTGCATGCCTGCACAGTATTATCAACAACCTGTCCCCTGTGGAGGCATGCTTATGTTGGTTCCAGTATTTTACAAATCCAAACAATGCTCTAATTACAATCCTTAAGTCATCCATCACCTTCGTGCAGATGGGAGAGAAGTGGAGTGGATGGTTCAAAACGTATGTGTATTAAAATTTTTTTTGGCTATCGCCAAACTGTTCTCAACAATGTTCTCCCAACTTAGGCTCCCACGGTGCACTGGAGTGCTGATTTCCTCCCATTCTCACCAATACTGAGTATTGCCAAGCTTTGTAATCTTTACTAATCTCATAAATTAAAAGCATCACATTGTTTTATTTCATGAACACTGAGTGACTTGAACCTCTTTTCACGTTTATGAACCAATTGTTCTTTTTCCTATGCTCAAATCCTTTTCTCATTTCCTCTCTGCGTTTACTTACATTTGTGAAAGTATTTTGTCTCTCAAGGAAAGTCATCCACTGTGTTATTTGCTAAAAATACTTTTTCCTCATTTTCCTTTACTGTTCGACTGTTTAAAGGTATTTTTCTGTATAGAAGTCATTTGATTTTTAATTTTATGTAATCAAATGTATCCATTTGTGGTTTCTGGGTTTGTGGTTATGTTTAGAAAGACCTTCCTCTAGATGACAATTTAAAAAAAAAAATCAATCAGTTTTTTAAAAAGAACTTTTAGAGATTCATTTTTTAAAATTCAAACCTTTCATTGATCTGAAATATATTTTGGTATAAGAAGTAAGATGGAGGGGTCCTGACAGGGTTGCCAACAAGGGCCTTTAGGGTTGGTCTTGTTTATAGAAAGCTAACCAGGGAACTTAAGTCCTTTTAACATCTCTATTGATAACATCTTCAGTGGCTTACTTCCTTTTTAGGGTCTGGTTATTCTTTGTTGGTCACAGGTGATTATCATAAAGACACCCACCCCACACGCCTAGGGCAGGGTGGTCCGGATTTGTCCCCTTATCTCTCACTCTTGAGAGCTTTTTCTCTATCTTCACTTAACAAACTTCCAAGGCTTTACTCACACACACACAAAAAAGAAGATGGGAATTTTTTTCCCCCAAATGGCTGGCCAGTTGTCCCAGGATCATTTATTGAATGTGTAAACACCCACCTGAAATTCCCGTTTCATCCTGGACTAAATTCTTATTCAAATGTGGGTCTACTCCTCAGCTTCTCTTCTGTCCCGTGGATGGCGCAGCCTATTCTTACTTCAACTGTCCTAGCCCTGTGCTTCTCCTGATAGTCTTCATTTCTCCAGACTAACTTCAGTGTCACGTGGCAGGGCCCGAGAAGAGAAGCTACAGCAGGAACACCGCAGGCCTCACCCGGTCCTCCTCAGTTTAGTGCCCTGAGGATGAATGGTCCAAGCAGGGACGGGTCAACAGTGTCAAATGCCCCAAAACCATTAAGATAAAGACTGCAAAGTGTCCTCTAGACTTAGCTAATACTAGTAGAAATTAATGGTACCCTTAGGGCAGCTAGACTGAGTAAAAGGAGTAGGTTAGGAATTCATTTTAAAATAAAATATTTAAGGGGCACCTGGGTGAGCGTCTGACTCTTGGTTTTGGTTCAGGTCATGGTCTTGGGGTCATGGGATCAAGTCCCGCCTCGGGATCAAGTCCCGCCTCAGGCTCTGCGCTCAGCACAGAGTTGGCTTGAGTTTCTCTCTCCATTTCCCTCTGCCCCGCCCCCTGCTCATGCGCATTCTCTCTCTCTCTCAAATAAATAATTAAATCTTAAAATAAAATAAAATATTTTACTAATAATTGTATTTTAAATCAAAATCACAATGAGATACCACCTCACACCAGTCAGAATGGCTAAAATTAACAAGTCGGGAAACGACGGATGTTGGCAAGGATGTGGAGGAAGGGGAACCCTCCCACACTGTTGGTGGGAATGCAAGCTGGTGCAGCCACTCTGGAAAACAGTATGGAGGTTCCTCAAGATGTTAAAAATAGAGCTACCCTAGGACCCAGTAATTGCACTCCTGGATATTTACCCCAAAGATACAAATGTAGTGACCCGAAAGGGTATGTGCACCCTGATGTTTATAGCAGCATTGTCCACAATAGCCAAACTATGGAAAGAGCCAAGATGTCCACCGACAGATGAATGGATAAAGAAGATGTGGTGTATATATATACAATGGAATATTATGCAGCCATCAAAATAATGAAATATTGCCATTTGCAACAACGTGGATGGAACTAGAGGGTATTATGCTAAGCGAAATAAGTCAGAGAAAGACAATTATCATATGATCTCACTCATATGTGGAATTTAAGAAACAAAACAGGATCATAGGGTAAGAGAGGAAAAAATAAAACATGATGAAATCAGAGAGGGAGACAAACCATAAGAGACTTTTTTTTTTTTTTAAGATTTTATTTATTTATTTGACAGAGAGAGACACAGCAAGAGAGGGAACATAAGCAGGGAGAGTGGGAGAGGGAGAAGCAGGCTTCCTGCCGAGCAGAGAGCCCGATGCGGGGCTCGATCCCAGGACCCTGGGATCATGACCTGAGCTGAAGGCAGACGCTTAACGACTGAGCCACCCAGGCACCCCAACCATAAGAGACTTTTAATCATACTGAGGGTCACTGGAGGGGAGGTGGGTGGGGGGATGGGGTAACTGGGTGATGGACATTAAGGAGAGAACGTGATGTGATGAGCACTGGGTGTTATATGCAACTGATGAATCACTGACCTCTACCTCTGAAACTAAATACACTATATGTTAATTAATTGAATTCAAATTTTAAAAATGTGAAAAAAGAAAAAATTTAAAAATAATTGTATTAGTTAGGTTTAGTGTTTGTTTCTTTTTTTAAAGATTTTATTTATTTATTTGACAGAGAGAGCAAGAGAGCACAAGCAGGGGGAGCAGTAGAAGGAGACGGAGATGGAGACGGAGATGGAGAAGCAGGCTTCCTGCTGTGCAGGGAGCCCTGATGCAGGGCTCGATCCCAGGACCCAGGGATCATGACCTGAGCCAAAGACAGACGCTTAACGACTGGGCCACCCAGGGACCCCTTTATTAGTTAGGTTTAGTTTTTTGTTGCATATGCAGACAAACCAAATAAATGGCTTAAACAAGACACTGACTTTAATCTCTCACATATATGAAGTTTGATGCAAGCACTCTGCAGTGTATAAGGACCCAGGCTTATTCACCTGTCACTACACCATCCTAATTGGCTTCCAGCATTCAAGATTGCTTCATGGTCCAGGACAGCTGCCCAAGCTCCTACCATCCTGTGCACATTCCAGGCTGAAGGAAGAAAGGACAAAGGTTAATCCCAGTGTTAGAGCTGACAGGTAGGTAGGCTCTAATAGGTTGCCTGCAGGCCAGCAAGGAGGCAGCTGTGGCCGGCTGTGGGGAAGGTCAGAGGCCTGTCCACCAGACAGGCCCACGGTGGTGGCGCCACGACAGGAAAGCCCTGAGCAAGTGAGGAAGAAAAGGCGTGGAAACCCTGCTTCCAAGAAGTCCTTGCCCTAGTTAACAACTATCAGTAAAAGATAGAAGGTGAACCCCACAGGTTGCATATGCAGCTCGCTGGCTTGCACACTCCCTTTCCCTCTCCCTCTCCACCCCCTCTAGCCTACTCTCTCTGTCTCTGTTTCTTGCTCTCACATCTTGAGATGGTACTTTCACTTTAAAAAAAAAAACCATTGGGGCACCTGGGTGGCTCAGTCGTTAAGCAGCTGCCTTCGGCTCAGGTCATGATCCCAGGGTCCTGGGATCGAGCCCCACATCAGGCTCCCTGCTCTGTGGGAAGCCTGCTTCTCCCTCTCCCACTCCCCCTGCTTGTGTTCCCTCTCTCGCTGTCTCTCTCTGTCAAATAAATAAATAAAAAAAATCTTAAAAAAAAAAAAAAAACCATTATTTATTCATTTGCCAGGGAAAGAGACAGAACATGTGCACAAGAAGGGGGCACAGCCGTCAGAAGGAGAAGCAGGTTTCCCACTCAGCAAGGAACCCGGTGCGGGACTCGATCCCAGGACCCTGGGATCATGACCTCAGTGGAAGGCAGATGCTTAACCGACTGAGCCACCCAGGCGCCCTGGTAGTCTCCACTTTAATAAACTTTCCTGCTTGTGTTGCTCATTCACTATGTTGTGTGTCTGTCCTTGAATTCTTTCTCCTGATGAGACCAGGAAACTTTGGTGACGTCTTTGGGCCAGGCTGGGTTGAGTCCTCAGGACCTGTGGTCTCCACAGTTCACTGGGCAACAGATCCATCACCAGCGGGACAGGGTTTCATCCTGTAGCGTTGCCTTCATGAGCATACCTTAGTACTGGCAGCAAAGGGGCCTGGGAAGTACCTCTGAGCTGACTATATTGCTATCTGCAATTAAACTTAAAGGAAGGAGTGGAAATTGGCTATAAAACAGTCAAACAACAGTCCTTTCTACGTTGTATTAAGATCGAAAAGCACTTATTAAAATAAATATGTGTACCAGAAGTCCCAAACTGGAGGCCAGGAGCTCAACCTCATCTGCAGAGATGATTTTACAATTTTTAGTTTTCAACACTTAAAAGTCAATAAGTTTCATACAAAACTCCAGATTTGGGGCATCTGAGTGGCTCAGTCGTTAAGTGTCTGCCTTCGGCTCAGGTCATGGTCCCAGGATCCTGGGATCGAGCCACACATCGGCTCCCTGCTCCGCGGGAAGCCCGCTTCTCCCTCTCCCACTCCCCCTGCTTGTGTTCCCTCTCTCGCTGTGTCTCTCTGTCAAATAAATAAATAAAATCTTAAAAAAAAACACCAAACCTCCAGATTTCTGGAGTGGCTCAGTTGGTTAAGTGTCCAACTCTTGGTTTTGGCTCAGGTCATGATCTCAGGGTCCTGGGATCAAGCCCGTCATTTGGCTCTGCGCTCAGCACAGAGTCTGCTTGTCCTTCTCCCCCTGCCCTTCCCGCACCTCGTGCTTCCTCTCTCTAAAATAAATAAAACTTTAAAAGAAGAAGAAAAAAAAAACCCTCCAGATTTCTGCCTTCTCTTGAGCTGAATCTGGGCCCAGATTCTCAACGGCAGTCTTTAGCGAGAGAGAAGTAGCCGCCTCTTGAGGACATCAGTCCTCCAATGAGTCCCTGTCCCCCTCTTTCCCTATTGGTCCCCTGTCTGGGCTGCTCATTTAAGTTCCCCTCTTGCCTCTAACAGGCATTCATGTTGGCACACTGGTCACTTTACAAATAAATAAATAATAATGATTACTTTCAATGTGATTAGAGAGACCCCAAATTGAGAGCATAGAGGGTCTGGAGAGGAGTCTCTGTCCCCACTTAAGCATCTGATATCAGTTTCCTTATTTATGAAGTATGTTGGACTATGTGAAAACCAAAGTCACTTCCTACTTTAAATGTATGCCCTGATTGAGAACTTTGAGAGAGAGGTAAGGGTTCTACGCAAGGCAGTCAAAGTGTTCCCCTAGAAAATAACCAAGTACTCAGAATTTGAGGTTCTGTGTGACCATGGGAGGCTGACTGGAAAGGAGAGAGGTCAGTGCGGTCAGTTTGTTTAGGCTATGCTCTAAGGAAGGGGTAGGACTGATGAGCAGGCTTGCAGAGGACTGTGGTGGGCACAGCCCAAGCCCTGCGAGGCTGGGTTGGGATTGTGGCTTCCTAAGAGGACAGTGAAGGCGTTACTTCATGTTGGAGGCCAGAAGAGCTAACTGGAAGCCCACACTCAAGGATTTGGACAATGACCTGGTGGCAAAAAAAGAAGCTTTGAAAATTTCTGAGAAGGGAGAGAATAAAAGGAGCATTTTACGGTTTATCTAAGGATGATTCTTACCCTGGAGGTGTTCTTATAAAGAGGCTGGAGGGAAAGACTCGCAATAGGGAAATGAGTGGAAATGCTCACAGTCACCCGGCTATCAACTTATCTAAAAAACATCTGCAAAACTGACAGTGTTGAAATAATTTCGCTCAAGGTGTAATAATGGAAATTAAAGTAAACAGAGGCAAGTTGAGAAATAAAGCAAGGCAAGGCTGTCTGGATTCAATGAAATCAAGAGGATGAGGACAATACCGAGGAAACAGCAAAGGAAACCAAGAAATGCCAAGGCAGGAAGGATGCGTACAGCGCAGAGCCTGAATCAGAGTGGGATTCTCGCTTTCCTGCACTCAGGAAGGAGCACGCAAGCTAGGTCCTAATCAATACTCCACGCACTGGGTATTTTCTTCGCTAATGGATGAACACCCTCGGGTTTAAAACCTGAAAGAGGTGACGAAGTCTTCCTCCTTGTTGGGATATATGCTCATCCCCGTTTCTCCAGAGAGGAAGCCGAAGCTCAGAAGGGTAAACCAGTTGGCTCTGGCACAGTGGGAAGAAGCCGAACTGGGTTTGTCTGACTCATTCTGTCTTGCAGACATGTTGCCATCAGATAATTAAGGCTTTTTTTTAAAACAAAATTGCAAGTGCCTGCAAGTAGGGTGGTTGAATGGTGCAACTCAGCCGGCTACTCCCATCCTCCGGCCTCCTGGGGAGGCCAGGCGTCTCCTCCCCCCGCACCCACACCAAGCCCGCACTCTGTGGCACCGTACCGAGGCCTGGGCGCCCGGCAGGACACCCAACAAAAGCCTCGGGGTCCAGGCCCAGACCGCGGGAGCTCGGCGCGGGGCCCGCAGCGCGCAAGCGGGGTTACGGCATCCCGGCCGCGGTCACCCGGCCCCGAGGAGCGCGCCCCCGCGCGTCGCGCCCCGGGCAGTGGCGGGGCCTCCCCCAGCGCTACGAGAGGAACCGTGCGCACCCGAAGCCGCGAATGCGCGTCGCGAGGGGGGCCCGCGCCAAGCCCCGCCCCGGGACCGCCCCTTCCGCTCGCGCCGGATCCGCTCGGACGCGGCCACGTTGTCCTGCGCGCCCCGAGCGCCGGCCGCGCGAGTCCGGCCGGTGGCGCCCCTCGGCCGCCCCCCTCGCGCAGCCGCGGGGCTCAGCGGGGCCCCGGGACCCCCACGCCTGCTCGGCGGGGCGCCGCGGCGCAGGGAGGGCCGAGCCACGCGGGGGCCCGCGCGCGCGTCCGAGATCCGGGCCGGGAGGCGCCGCCCTCCGCCCGCCCGCCTCTCCGCGCCGCCCGGAAGCCGCGAGCGGGAGGGCGCGCGGTAGAGTTGGGCTCCGCGCAGAGCTGGGCGCCGGGGCCCATGCCCGTGCGCCCCCGCGGGCCCGCGCCATGGCCTCCGGGAGCGTGGCCGAGTGCTTGCAGCAGGAGACCACCTGCCCCGTGTGCCTGCAGTACTTCGCCGAGCCCATGATGCTCGACTGCGGCCACAACATCTGTTGCGCGTGTCTCACCCGCTGCTGGGGCGCGGCGGAGACCAACGTGTCGTGTCCGCAGTGCCGGGAGACCTTCCCGCAGCGGCACCTGCGGCCCAACCGGCACCTGGCCAACGTGACCCAGCTGGTGAAGCAGCTGCGCACCGAGCGGCCGTCGGGGCCCGGGGGCGAGATGGGCGTGTGCGAGAAGCACCGCGAGCCGCTGAAGCTGTACTGCGAGCAGGACCAGATGCCCATCTGCGTGGTGTGCGACCGCTCCCGCGAGCACCGCGGCCACAGCGTGCTGCCGCTCGAGGAGGCGGTGGACGGCTTCAAGGTGAGGGCCGCGCGGCGCGGGAGGGGCGGCAGCGCCCGCGGACAAAGGGGGGAGAGAGCCCCGGGGCTTCCTCTTTTCCGCCTAGAAAATGGCTGAGCCGGACGTGTGCTTCACAGCCGTCACTTCCTCTCCGTCCGCTCCAGAGCCTCGGCACTCAGATTTGGGAGAACCTGTAGCTGCTGAGGAAGCCAGAGGTGTCCCCACCCCCACCCGTCCACCCCAGGGGGCTCCCGGGCACCTTACACGCGGAGACCCCTCCCTCCCTTGACGGTGGAAAGGATGTGCGTAAAAGCAGCACACATCGCCACGCTCGTGCGCCTGTCGGATCACAGATGATCTCACACACAACACACTCGGACGTTGACTGGCTGTGTGCGCGCCCGGCAGGTGCCCGTCGCGGAGTCTGCAGCGTTTCCCCGGCACTTGCTGTGCGCCGTCCTGTTCTGGAAGCTCACGGAAAAGGGCAGCTCTTTCCTGCTGAAGTCATTTAACCACCGTGAGACTCCAGATCACACAGTTACCATGAAGATTAAACGAAATAAAAGGAGCGAGTAGCCCTTTGTGAACGGTTGAATCCGCAGACCGCACAGCCAGACAGTGACATGGAAGCGAAGTGCTGACTGGAAGAGTTGTGTCTGGCAGCACAGGAGGAACGCGGGTGCTGTGTTGTGTTCTGTGTTGGAGGGCTCCAGGACAGAAAGGTGCCCCGTGACGTTTAATGTGGGTACATGCGTGCAGTTAATCACTTAGCATTCATGGCACTTCCGGATGTATCATTTTACACCGGCAAGAACCCTGGAGTAGGTTGGGAAGGTGGTGTTTCCACGCCGCCTGCGAGGACAATGAGAGGTCACAGCATTTTCTCTGTATGCTTCTGTGGAGAGTCACAGCCCAGCTCTGAGCCTCGAAAGCCACTCCCCTTTCCACTGAGCCCCGCAGTATCCTTCCGGGGATAGGCAGGTGACCCATCACTTCGAGCTACACACAGACTGCCGAGGAGAGTGTGCGGACCCCCTGTGCCCTGCGGATGTCCGCAAGCCCCAGGACCGGCTCTAAGCAGGGAACGCGGGTTCCGTGTGATAAGCACATTAGCCATGCTGATGCTAAGGTCTGCCTAATCTTGAACTGTGCACCTGTGTTTGCTTTTCTCAGGAGCAAATCCAGAACCAGCTGGACCACCTGAAAAGAGTGAAGGACTTGAAGAAGAGGCGCCGGGCGCAGGGAGAGCAAGCACGGGCTGAACTCTTGGTAAGGGTGTTTGGAATTCACAGGTAGTACTGCTTCTGTTAGCCACTCTGTTTTGTAAGGCTGGTGTTACTTCCCTTAACCTTAGCCAGTCAGGTCACCCGAAATTCCAGGTGTGGGTGAAACAACCCCAGATGGGAGTGGGGAACTCACCTGGAGAAACAAGGGATTCCACACGGCGGCGGGGAAGGGATAGAAGAGCTGAGGTTGGAACCCCTGGGGATCTGACCTATCAAACGTTTAACCTGCTAGTCTTGTATAGATCAGGGTTGATCCTTGACAACGCTGATGTGGGTGAGGGTCTCGGGCACGGTTAGCCTCCTTTGGTGACATTCTGCAGATGGATGCTGACAGTGGCTGGGCAAGAGACTGATGTGCTCATTTGTGATAGGGATATCTGGGGCTTTTGTTTTGACAACCAAAAAAACAAAAAAAAAAGTACGGAGACTTTTGTAACATATCCTTATATCCACCACATAGGTGCTCAAGCAATTTTTTTTTTAACAGTAAATAAAATATGAGAAATTCCCAAGACGTGCCTGCATCTGAAAAGTAAACTCTTAGACTGGCAGTGTCTAGCAGCGTCTTGCGAAATTTTGTCAGTCCTGGCCAGGGGGTAGGAAGGAACTTTTGGGCAGGGAACTTATTTTCCTGATGTCTTCAGGTACCACCATTTGTTCTGCCCGCACACTCCCCTGAGACCTTAGCTCCCCTAGCTTGAAAGCAGGGCTGACCGATGGACAGTCTGGTGTGCCTGAGTGGAATCCCCATGCACACAACCATTGTGTCCTCTGTGGGAGGACTGTCAGAGGAGAAAAAGCCCTTCTCTGAGAATCAGGACACTTGGACGTACTTCTCGGCTCTGACACTAGCCAGCTGGATGGACGGGGAGAGTGATACACCCTCTCTGGCCTGTTTCCTCCTCTCTGAAATGGGCACGTTGGGCTCGACCTGTGGTTTTTCAGCAAGGCTGGTGCTGCCCTCTCCTTCCCTCCCGTGGCGTGTTCCTTTGGTTATCACTTGAGGAACTGAGTGACTGGGGAGGGGAGGGCAGAGATGCTGAATGTCCTGCTGTGCAAGGGCGTCCCATGCTGGGCAAAATTGTCCCACCACCAGCGTGCCTGGGGCAGCCCCTTCCGGAAGCCCGGAATCAGTTGCTCTTTAAGGTCTCTTTCAGCTTTAATGTTTCATTTCTAAGGTTACATTGTATCACTTACGTCTTTGAAGGACTTTAGCTAAGGAGAGCTGTAACTTTACCAAAAGGATTTGGAACGAAGGTGTGTGCAGCCCAGTGAGTGCTTAGGAAGGGCGGAGCGAGGGACGGTTCATGGGGGAAGATTCTCAGGAGGAGGGGAGCGGAGAACAGGTGTTGGCAAGCTTCCGTAAAGGGCCGGACAGGATTTTTGGCTCTGTGGGCCACATCGGCTGTGTCACAACCACTCAACTCTGTTGTCATAGCTCAAAGGCAGCCAAATACAAGATGTGAATGATGGGTCTGGCCGTGCCCCAATAAAACTACGTTCCCCAGGAGTAAGCAAAGGTTGTTGCTGGCCCTTTGTTGAGCACGGAGCCCTAGAGCCCTGTCAGTGGGAGAGGGGTGGGGAAGGAAGGGCTGACTAGCTTTGGCAACGAATCTGTGCCCAGGGGGAACCACACCCACAGCTAGTGAGGAGGGGGTAGTTGAGGAACACTCCTGGAGGCCAGAAACGGGCACGGGCCACATGGGAAGGGCTTCAGGGACGCAGTCCCGGCCACGGTGCGAGGATTGAGTGTTCCAGTCTGGCCCCGCATGGCACATGGCCGACCCTGTCCCTTCCCCGGCCGCCTTTCATGGCTCCCAGTTGCAACAAAGTTTTGCCCCACCCGGCCTGCCAGGCAAGGTCTGTTCTGCCCTCTTACCTTCTCTGGCTTCCCCTCCACGCTCACGGGCTCTGCGGGACAGACTCGTTGCGGCGCCTTCTCCTTGCCAGCGTCATTCCCCCTGCCAGGAGAGCCTGTCTGCTCTCTGAGCACATGGTGCACTCCTGTCCTCCAACAAGCCTGTGTCCGCGCTGCTCCTGGGAAGGCTGGACCAGCTTCCCCCAGGGCAGGCCGACCTGTCCTCTCGCACCGTCTGTGCTTACTCACCAGTGCGACCGAGTTCTTTGTTATCCCCGGGGTAACTCACCTCTCAGCGCTGTGTGTCCAGTCGGTAAAGCCTGACAGCAGGAGGGGGTGGAGAAGGTGCCGGGAGAGGGGAGTCGGGGAGGAGACGTGGAGGGCCTTAGAAGGGAGCCTTTCCCCCTTCAGTGCCCGTCCCTGTCTCCGACACAGAGCCTGACCCAGATGGAGAGGGAGAAGATCGTCTGGGAGTTCGAGCAGCTCTATCACTCCTTGAAGGAGCATGAGTACCGCCTCCTGGCCCGCCTCGAGGAGCTGGATCTGGCCATCTACAACAGCATCAATGGCGCCGTCGCCCAGTTCTCCTGCAACATCTCCCACCTGAGCGGCCTGATCGCCCAGCTGGAAGAGAAGCAACAGCAACCCACCAGAGAGCTCCTGCAGGTAGGCTGGGGGGCCCCGCTGCCCCGGCTCAGCTCACTGGGCCTGCCGAGGGAAGCATGCCTCCGGGGGCTCCGGCCGACACGGCTGGGACCGGGCAGTTGCACTGTCTCACAGAAAGGGCAAAAGGAGGTCCTCAGGCCCAGGCCCGTCCTGCGCCCCGTGGTCTGGTCACACGAAGGCTCTTGACCTCCCCGGGCCTCAGCGACCCCATGGAATGAGGGGTTTGGCCCCGTGCCATGTAAAGACTGCCTCAGTGCAGCATCCTGTGACGTCACCGTCTGTGTGCGTCGAAACAGGGAGCACTTGAGTGGGAGCGGTTGGCCCGGGCAGTCCCGTGCCTTCAGCTTGGTGTCCCGCAGGTGACACGGCTGACCACGGGAAGTGAGCTGTCGTGCGTTCGCTGCATACGAGCTGTTGTTGAGTTGGGCACTGTTCCAGGCACTGGGATTAAGTGGTGAAGAAGCTCTCCTGAAATTTATATTCTAATGTCCAGGGCGGACAGTTAAAGAAGTGAACAGTGTCATGGAACACTTCATCTAAAACTAATGATGTAATGTATGGGGATTAACATAAGAATTAAAAAAATAAAAAATAAATAAATAAATAAATAAAAGAAGTGAACAGTGGGGATAACAGGTGTTGATAAATGCCATTAAAAGGGCTGATGGCACAGGGCAGGGGTCAGCAAACTGCCCCACCACCTGCTTTTGTATGTCCTGCAGGCTAAGCCTGGTTTTTACGGCTTTGGGGGAGTTTTTTTGGTTCTTTTTGTTTCTGTTTTCTTGGTATTTTTGTTGTTTGTTTTTTAGTGGGGAAGGAGCAGAGGGAGAGGGGAAGAGAGCATCTTAAGCAGGCTCCACACTCAGTGCAGAGCCTGACTGGGGGCTTGATCTCACCACCCTGAGATCAGGACCTGAGCTGAAATCAAGAGTTGGACACTTAAACGACTGAGCCACACAGGCACCCCTGGTTTTTACAGATTTATGTATTTATTTAGATTTTATTTCTTTGAGAGAGAGAAAGAGCGCACAAGCAGGGGGAGCAGTAGAGGGAGAAGCAGGCTCCCCACTGAGCAGGGAGCCCGAAGCGGGGCTTGACCCCAGGACCCCGGGATCATGACCTGAGCCGAAGGCAGACGCTTAACGACTGAGCTACCCAGGCACCCCTGGTTTTTACGGTTTTAAATGATTGGAAAAATCAGAAGAATTTTATTTCGAGGTATGTGAAATTATATAAAACTCAAGCTCTGTCGTCTGTCCATTTTATTGGCACGTAGCCACACGCATCCCGTTACGTGCCATGCATGGTTACTTTCCACCAGCACAGCAGAGCAGAGTTGCAACTGCAAGACGATGCATGGCTCCCAAAACCCAAAATATGTACTGTCTAGCCTTTAAGGAAAAGTTTACTGACTCCTGCTTTAGAGTCATAAGAAGCCTAGCCTGGAGCCTTAACGAACACCAATATTTAACTGCCAGGGAAAAAAGGAAGAGTTTGCAACAGGAACACTTGGCCAGAGAAGCAGAGTGACCAGGAGAGAGGGAGTGGACAGCAGAGCCTCATGCAGTTGAGGGCCGACGTCCATTTGGTTTAAAGCCGTGGGCATCACTGACGCCCTCAGATAGGACTGCCGCGGTGAGCAGTTTGGGCAGGAGCCGCGTTAGGGAGAGTGGGGACTGGCTGGGTGAGCAGCCACTGCAGGAGGAGGTGACTGTCAAGGAGGAAGACCATGAGGAGAGGTAAGAAAATGCTCAGAGGTGAGGTGGGATTGTGGGGCTTCATGAGGAGGGGATGCTTAAAGAAACGAGCTAAACATTCCGGAAAAGAATATGCAGGAGGAGAGTCTGTTGTAAGGATCCGGGTGAGGAGAATCACTGAAGCTGTAAGAGTGATGGACTTACCACTCTTGTCCGTGCCTGAGAAGACAAGGCAAGGGGACTAAGACACATGTGTAGGAGGTATTTGGGGAGGAAGGGAGGGTGGGTGCAGGCAGGTT
Source organism: Neomonachus schauinslandi (assembly GCF_002201575.2). Taxonomy (NCBI): domain Eukaryota; kingdom Metazoa; phylum Chordata; class Mammalia; order Carnivora; family Phocidae; genus Neomonachus; species Neomonachus schauinslandi. Next base: position 145,449,521 of record NC_058410.1, on the reverse strand, counting down.
GAGGTTTGGTAGCAGAAATGCAGCCCTTCTATTCTCTTGACGTGAGAAAGCAGGATCCCCTGTTGCTTTTGGGCAGGAGTTAGGGAAAACATTAGCTTTGAAGATTACGGGGAAGTTTTGAAATTACTGTTTCAGAGTATGGGAAAACCAGGTGGTTTGTGAGACACAGTAGGATTGCTTAGTGGGTGACCGTCAGTGTGTACTGGGGCCAGTCTGCCTTGTGTGACTTTCTCTTCTGCTTTGCTTCCTGAGCCCATGACTGCTCTCGTGCAGACATAGGGAAAGCAGGTAGTGAGGTGCATCCCGGATTAGGGCTTTGTAAGATGGAGTTGAGGGTTTGGTTTGTTCTGTTATGGTGATAAAACATATATAGCATCAGTTCCATCATTTCGGCTATTTCAAAGTGTACAACTCAGTCGCATTTGGTAAGTAAGCAAGTAAGTGTTCAGTCATCACAACTGCGTGGTTCCGGAACACTGTCCTCACCGCAAAAGGAAACCTTGTATCCATTAAATGGTCACTCATTCCTTTCCACCGACTGGCGGCCATCAATCTGCTATGTGTCTCCAGGGGTTTGCCTATAATATGTGGCCTTTCGTGTCAATTTCTTTCACTCCTTGTACTTTTTTCAAGGTTCGTCTGTCTTTTAGCGCGGATCAGTACTTCCCTTCTTTTTATGGCTGGCTAATATTCCGTCGTATGGATAAACACCACATGCTGTTTCCCTGTGTTGCATTCATGAGCTGACGGACATTTGCTTTGTTTCCACCGTTCGGTGGTTGTGAGCAGTGCTCTGTGAACATTAACACCGTGATGTGCTTCGGCAGCTTCTGGCATCATCTGTGCCGGGCACGTTCCAGTTTGAGTATATGCGCTGCCAAAGTGAGCACTGGAGGTTTTAATTTTTTTTTTTTTAAGGTGGAAGATACTTGTGAGGACATTTTTGAACAGATGGGGTCTGTTGAAAGAGGGGTCGTGGACGTGGAATGAGAGGGAGAGAGGGTTATGGTGGATGTCATTGGAAAAGCGAGCTAAATCTTATTTAAAGAGGAAATATTAGAGGCAGCCCCACTGAGGTCAGGAACAGAGCAAGATGCCCACTGTTGTCTACCCCTATTTAACGTTGTACTGGAGGTTTTAACCAGTGTAGTTAGATAAAACAACTACAAGCCTTTCCACCGGCACAGCAGAGTGGAGTTGCAACTGCAAGACGATGCATGGCTCCCCAAACCCAAAATATGTACTGTCTAGCCGTTAAAAGGATTAGAATTGGAAAAGCCTGGGGCACCTGGCTCACTCAGTCACTGGAGCATGTGACTCTTGATCTCCGGGTTGAGTTTGATCCCCATGTTGGGTATAGAATTTACTTAAAAATAAAATCTTTAGGGACGCCTGGGTGGCTCAGTTGGTTAAGCGTCTGCCTTCGGCTCAGGTCATGATCCCAGGGTCCTGGGATTGAGTCCCGCATCGGGCTCCCCACTCCACGGGGAGCCTGCTTCTCCCTCTGCCTCTGTCTCTCTGTCTCTCATGAATAAATAAATAAAATCTTTAAAAATAAATAAATAAATAAATAAAATAAAATCTTTTAAAAAAAGAATTAGAAAAGACATTAAACTATCTTATTTAGAGAATATGTGTTATGTAATTATAAAATAAAGAATCAGTGCTATAATTAATTAAAGAATTCAGCAAGGCAGCAGGATGTAAGATAGACAGAAATCAGCAGCCTTTGTATGCACAGATAACCACCAGAATACATTTTAGAAAAGGATACCCCATTTCCAATTGAAAAAAAAAGAAAAAAAGGTAAAATACCTGGGAATAAACTTATAAGCAATGTGTGAAAACCTGTGTGGAAAATATTATAAAACATTCCTGATGGACACAAGATAGACTTGAACTAATAAAAAGACATCTCTTGTTCTTGGCTAAGAACATGTCGACATCATCACATCAGTTTGTCATAAGTTAATTTATAGACTTAATGCAATTCCAACAAAAAACACAACACACTTTATCTGGAGCTAGACAAATTGATGGTAAAGTTCAGATGGAAAAATAAGCCCATAAAAATAGCTGGGAAACACAGAAAGAAGAGCCGTGGGTGGGAACTGGCCCTATTAGACATTAAAACATACTATAATGCCTGTGTAACCAAGACAGCTATTACCATAGCACAACGGAAAAACACATAGACACTGTAACCATTCAGAAGACCAGTGTCACGGGCTGCCTGGGGGGCTCAGTCGGTTGAGCGTCTGACTCTTGATTTTGGCTCAGGTCATGATCTCAGGGTCCTGGGATCAAGCCCCGCATCGGGCTCTGTGCTCAGCGGGGAGTCTGCTTGAGATCCTCCCTCCCTCTCCCTCTGCTCCCATGCACACTCTCTCTCGCTAAAATAATAAATAAATAAGTCTTCTAAAGACTAGTGTCAAATTGAAAGAAAATCGCAGCAAATATCACAAATAGGGATAATAGAAATAGTATATAAAGAACATTCAAAAAATTGAGGGGGGGTGAAGACAAGTTCTATAGAAAAATGAGCAAAAGATATGAACAGGCAGTTTGCAAAAGAAAAGTAAAATTGGACCATGAATTTGTGAAAATGTGTTCTACTGTACTTTTAATAAGATGCAAATTAAAAACCATACTATAATACCCTTTCTCCCCCATTGGAATAGCAAAGTTATCTTAATTCAGTACACCGTTAGCAAGGATGTGAGAGAGTGAATCTCATGCTGGTGGGAAGACATTGTTTTGGCAGCATTTAACAAAAGTATACATGCAGTTAGAATTTGACCAAGAATCCTTTCAGGAATTTACCTTGAAGATATGAAAATATGTACAAAAATACATACACACAAGGTTACTCGATGTAACATTGTTTGTAATGCAAAATATTGGGAAAAACCCACCTTCCAAACCAAGAAGAGTGGTTGAATCAACTGTGTGTGTGTGTATACCATGGAATAATATGCAACTGTACAGAAGAGTAAGGAAGATACTATGAACTGCTAAGAGTGGTTTCTGGGAATGTATTGTTAAGTGAAAATCATAGTGCAAAATACGAAGTGTGCTACTTTTTTGTCTGAAAAAAAGATAATTGGAACATCATGTATCTGCTTATTTTTGCAGAGGAAACAGTGGAGGGGTAAACCAGATGGGAATGGGGAAAATGGGGTGGGAAAGGATAGGATAAAAAGTGACAGAGACTCTCTGGCCAAGTTTCAGATTTTTTTTTTTTTTTTAAAGATTTTATTTATTTATTAGAGAGAGACAGAGATAGTCACAGAGATCATTAGCAAGCGGAGCAGGGAGCCCGACGCGGGACTCGATCTTAGGACCCTGGGATCATGACCTGAGCCGAAGGCAGACGCTTAACCGACTGAGCCACCCAGGCGCCCCGGTTTCAGACTTTTTGAGCACCAAAATAAATAAGAACAGTGATGGATCATAACCTATTAAATAAAATAAGAATATATGAGTCCATACTAATAATACATGGGGAAGTTACTCCTTCTAGTAAAATGTTGACTAACAAAGAAGGAATTTTGAAGCTAGCCAACGACCCTTTTACCATCATAGTAGAAGCTATTTCGGACAGTAATTATCAATGGATGCTAAATCTAAGGGAGGAAGTTTGACAAGGATTAGAGTATTAACATAATTTCGAAGTATCATTTTTAGATTGCTTATTAGTTACAAAAGGAAAGATAGTAGCTATTCAGTGATCAACATACGGCCAGTAAGGGGCAAGTGAGTATCATGTACCTTTAGAAGGACACACAGCCTGGACTTAATCATGAGGGGAGTGGCTGACAAACTCCAAAGGAGGGAAGGCCTCCTGGAGAATGAATGGCCTGTATTAAACCAACGTCAGTGTCACAAAAGAAATCAGTGCTAAGGAACGATTCCAGATACGTGTGGTGATAGCTCAGTGTGGAGAATGGTCATGGATTACTGAGCGGGGAGGTGGGTAGCTGCAAGTAACTTTATTGGTTAAACTAGACTATGGCTGTGGGTTAGAGAAAGGTTCATTTAGATCGTTGATTTATTGATCATTAGATCAATGTTCCTTTTCCTGGGTTTGATAACTGGACTGTAGTTGTGTAAGAAAACGTACTTGCCCTTAGGAAATACAGAACTCTAAGGGGGCAAAGATACATTATGTAATGGAAAGAGTGATCTCTCAAATGGTTCTGAATATAAACATGGTTATAATAATCTGGTAAGTCTGGGAAGGAGTATACAGGAGCTCTGTGCTAGCAGCTTTTCTGTGTATTTGAAATTATTTCACAATAAAAAGTCAAAGCAAGCAGGACAAGTAGGCAGTTGTGGCCCAAGGGTGGGATACTTGTTAGGAAATGTGAAGTCGTGAGATCCTTGGCCAGTAGGGCAGGAGTAGGGCATAGGAAATGCTGGGGTAGTAAACAGCGTGCATCCCAGATTTTTAGCTCCTTGACTGTGGGTCCTGTTCCTTGTCTCCCTGGCTTCTCGCAGGAGGGCCAGCCAGTAGCTGGGTTTTCAGCAAACATCTGAAAGAAGACTGAAGTTACGACTTCTATGACTTCTCATGGTTATCCTTTTCCTTTCTCTTGTAGGACATCGGGGACACATTGAGCAGGTACTGTGTTCTCCCTCCCCAGTGTTAAATCAAGTGCAGGAGGATGTTTCCCTCATGCTCATAAATCCTGGAAGGAGCCCTGAGAAGGACATCTTACCAGAGTGACACATAACCCTGCCCGTCTCTGAACAAGTCACTTGTGTGCGAAGAGCTAGATGGACCTGTTCTTCTCAGTAAAGCTCAGGAATTACTGACAGTTTGGGAGGGTGAGGGTAGGATGGGGCTACCGTGGTTTGTGACGACGCCTCCATGGAGAGTGAAGGGTCACACACACCTGGGCGAAGTGCATGGCTTCTTGTGGTCATTGCTGCTTCAGGGTTTCCGAGTCCTCCTGCCACTGCCCCCTAATCCTGTAAAGGGGAAAATACGGCGTCAGAAGAGTGTGACTGGCTCAGAGTTACAGAATTAGTGCTGGGTTACCTGGATTCTGGCTCTCGTTCTCATTATTGCTTGGCTGTGTCATCAGGTGGGGGGTGAGGAGAAGCTCTGGGAGCAGGGAGACCTCTAAGTGGGCAGATGGCAAGGCTCGCTTGTGTTGCAGGGCAGACGAGGGCAAGCGGGGTCGGCCTTGGGAACATGCTGTTTGTGCAGGAGAGCCCACAGGGACAGAGACTGACTTTGAAGGAGCTGAACTCTGAAGCTGGTGCAGATACTGAATGGTGAAAACCCTCCAGAGGAATGCAGCCGGGCTGTGTGGGAACGTTTGCGGGGCTGGGGCAGGGCCTTGTAGATGGGTTGGGTCGGCTGGGAGTGCCATGTGGGTAGCTTATGTTGGTAAAATTGAGGGTTTTGAGGGAGAGGGGTTAGAACGTGTCCAGTCCTAGCCTGATGGCCCCAGCAATTACTGCCCTGACTTGTTACCTTTGCTTTTCGATGCCAGTCTCGTTCTGGTCCAGCACAGGGAGCTAGATCTTCAGAGCCTCGCACTTTGTGACATTAAAATTTGGGTTTGGCTATATGAGAGAGGAAACCCAAAATTTCATTGGCTTAAGGCTTACACGTAATTTAAGACATTGTTGCCATGTAGGAAATGTGCAGGTAGGTAGCCCTGGGCTGGGCTGCTGGTCTCCCTCCCTTCACTCTCCTGCCGTCCCTGAGTCCTGGTCCTCGATCTGGCAGTCCAGCATGGTTCAGCCAGCCCGGGGGGGTAAGTCACAGTGCCACATGCACTCCTTTTTAAGCAGACTTCTCAAATTACCACGAGACCCTCCTTACCTCTTAATGGCCAGAACTCGGTCACAAGGTCCCATCTAGACTGGGCAGCCATGAACCCCGTATAACTTGGAAGATGGGAGACAGGGATATTGGGGAGGCAGCCGGCAATCGGTTTTTGCCATGGACCCCCTGAGCAGGGCGGGTACCTGTCTGGAGGGCCTCTCTCCGTATTTGGGAACCTGAGGGCTCTGGGTCGTTGCCCACCATGAATCTCCAGGACTTTGTCTAGGAATCTAGTGCTTTCTGGCAAGGTCAGCCTTAGGTTCAGTTTAATTCAGTAAACCTTTTTGAGGACAAGCCATTTGAAAATCCATGAGCTAGGTGCGATGGGGGAAATGAAAATGAGTAAGATGTTTCTCCTGCTCTTGTCGAGAGGATCACAGTCTAGGAGGAGGACAGGGAGAGAAGCGTGGTGGCTGCTTTTAAGGACCCGCCAGTCAGTCTAACCCGGGCTTTGTCTGGGCCCCTCAAGGTGTGGGGATGGGGGAGGGAGTTACTCATTTTTTTTTTTTTTTTAAACTTAGAGCTGAAAGAATCAGGATCCCTGAGCCCTGGATCACACCTCCAGATCTGCAAGAGAAAATCCACATTTTTGCGCAAAAATGTCTATTCTTGACCGAGAGCCTGAAGCAGTTCACAGGTAATATGAGGAGAAGGGTCCATCAGGGGAAATGCATTTATGCTCTGAATATCTGTGTCTTGACTGAGAGGAGGATATATTTTCCAGCCAGATGCGGGATGCAAACTGATGGTCTTCTTTTCTCTCCTTAGAAAAAATGCAGTCAGATATGGAGAAAATCCAAGGTAAATTCATGTATTTACTGGGCTTTTGATGTTGAAGTTTCCTGGGAAGATGGACATCTGCTTTAAAAGTGGGGGGAAATATGAGGGGGGGTGACACCCACTGGCCAGCCTCCTTGGATCTTCTGCATCTTCCCTTTGCTTTAATTGTTTCAGTTAATATCTTCTTCTTTGAATATGAAGTCCTTTATATGCACTCAGCTCTCAGTCTGTTTTGATGGGGGGTGAAAAACAGGCAGTCCAAAAATGAATTAATCCAGAATAAAGAATGAGCAGAAACTATGCTAGCTGCATTTCACTTGAGCTGGTATTTAAAGTTATGATTTGCCGAGCTCCTCCTGCTCGTGGGCATTGGTGCCGGCTGGGATGGGGGGAAATCAAGCAGCACTTATTAGGTAAAGTGGTTTAGGTATTCAAGGGAAGCCCTTCTACGTGTAAAATTTTCTTTCTTTTTTTTTTTTTAAAGATTTTATTTATTTATTTGACAGAGAGAGAGATAGCGAGAGCAGGAACACAAGCAGGGGGAGTGGGAGAGGGAGAAGCAGGCCCCCGGCCGAGCAGAGAGCCCGATGCGGGGCTCGATCCCAGGACCCCGGGATCATGACCTGAGCCGAAGGCAGATGCTTAACGACTGAGCCACCCAGGCACCCAACATGTAAAATTTTCTGTTCATGAGCCACATTCGGTTAGGAGTTGGCCCTATCCTACGTGCTAAAATTCCTGGACAGTCTAGTGGGATCTGAAACCTCTATATATAGGTAAACCCTTTTTTTAATTGTTACACATCACAAATCCCCAAATCTCTGGTGATTTCCTGTGTGATGTATCCTAAGACCTTGTTTGCACTTGATCTTTTCAGATACATATGTAGGGGACACTCAAATGTCTTCCACCATCAAACAAATAGGGACAAACTGCACTAGACACCGTGGGTGACACCGGAAGGCGTGACTCCTTGATCAGGCTCTCATTGATTTCTCCTTCTCCGCTGCCACTTAAAAGGCTCATGAGAGCTTATTTGGGAACATGCTTTGTCCACGGTTAAGTGCCTCTGAAGTGAGTGGTCTTGTTTTTCCCAGGGTGGCAGTGGGCATCTCCCAGTTGAGCCACCCAGCCTCTAGAACAGAGGTGGCTTATGAAAGCCGAGAGTTGCGTATGACGTGGACTTGGAACCGTGTTTCCCCCTGCAGGGCTGTCCCTGTTCCTTCAGGGCTCTTGGCTGAGCGATGGAGTCAGATGGTGCATAGAGAAGTCAGCACATGACTGACAACGGCAGTTCCGGGCTGTCTAATGCGACCGTAGCCTTATGGGGACTCTAACGGGAGCTCCTTCAGTTAGGTAGTCCTTGGAAATACTCACACATACGTAACTACTTCTCTCTTGTTCTTTCAGAATTGAGAGAAGCTCAGTTATACTCAGGTAGGTGATGGAGACAAAACCATATGGAAACAGGAGTAAAAGTCCTAAAGACCTAACTACTGTTGTGAATGATTTTGGAAATTGCCTAAATTGGGGTTCTTTAGATTACGTGTATCAAAGTGATAAACAGCAACCACAAAAAAAACCATTGATTGTTTCTGTATGTTTACAATATCTTTGCCTCCCAAAATGCCTCAGAGCTGAAGCCAATGACCTTTGAAGTAGGAGGAAATCAAGCTCAGGTGCTTGAGTAGAAGCTGCAGTCCCCAGTGTGTGCTCTGCAAAAAGCAGTCATCCTTCCAGAGAGTTAGGGGGCCCGATTCTTCTTCTTCTTTTTTTTTTTTTTTTAAGATTTTATTTATTTATTTGACAGAGAGAGACAGCAAGAGAGGGAACACAAGCAGGGAGAGTGGGAGAGGGAGAAGCAGGCTTCCCACAGAGCAGGGAGCCCGATGCGGGGCTCGATCCCAGGACCCCAGGATCATGACCTGAGCCAAAGGCAAACGCTCAACATGGAGCCACCCAGGCGCCCCTGAGTGCTGGGGAGTGTAGGAATCTCGGGTCATCCCCTCTCTGCTGGGGCAGGAATTGAAGCTCCCCGAATGGTCCGGAGCCTGGGTGAATCTGTGGTCCCAGGGGTATTCACATCTCGGGTGTGTACTTCCCATCGTTGGTTGGAATCGTCCCTGAAGAGAGGTGTACAGCAGGTGTTCTCTCCATACTGTCCGCCACTGATCCGTATTTGTTCTTTCAGCAAGTATTAGCTGGGTACTGTGCATAAGTCCTACGCTGTCTAACGTTGTGCGGGCTTCTCTAGGGGGAACAGAAGAGCTCGGAGTGTGGTGTCTGATTGGGGCATGAGGCACACCCACGACCTGGGGGACAGCTCAGTGACTGCTGTGCACGGATGGTTGAACCACGAGCCTGCTACCTGGGGCTCTTGGTCACCTCCACTATTGCCCGTCATGACCCTTCTGTGGGAGTCACTTAGCCTGAGCCGTGGTCCGGAGAGGCAGTGCTGGGCAGCTTTCCTCCTGAGCAAGACTTGAGCAGCAGCTGAGGGAATCATAGCAGTGCTTTAAAGCAGGAGGGCAGCACGGACACAAGATGCTGTGCAGCTGAGCCCCCGAGCCCATGACATGGATGGCAGTTTCAGGTTTAGGAGAGGGGGAGTGGCATGGCTGGTTAACAGCAGCTTTTTGAGGAAGACGTGAGTGTTGCATGGGACATTAGAAAAAGATGAACGGGGTTTGCACGGCTGAGTAAAGATCTCATGGAATGGAGGATATAAAAGAGTGATTTTTTTAAAGATTATTTATGTTAGTGTGCGTGCACACATGGATGGAGGGGGAGAGAGAGAAACCCAAGCAAATACCGCTCTGAGCACAGAGCCTGTCAGGGGCCCCGATCCCACGACCCTGAGATCACGACCTGAGCCGAAACTAAGAGTTGGACGCTCAACTGACTGCACCACCCAGGCGCCCCCAGAAGAGTGAAACAGGTTCCAGAACCCCAAAGTTTAAGTTGGGAATTCAGTTTATAATGGATACTGTGGCTTAAGATGTTTAAAAGAGAGGGAATGGAGGTAAGATCTCAGTACCTTCAATATATCTTGGCTTAGGAAAGTAATCAGCTATTCCAAACAATAATTTTTGGAATGTAAACTGAGGGATGAATTCCGTAAGGTGAATGCAGCCTCCCGTGGGACGCTTGTGTTCTCTTCCGGGGGGGGGTGGGAATGAGCTGGGTGTCCTCTGGTGTGCTCTCCTGGCCCTCGGCTGACCCCCCGCCCGTCCCCTCTGTGTCTCCGCAGTGGATGTGACTCTGGACCCAGACACAGCCTACCCCAGCCTGATCCTCTCCGATAACCTGCGGCAAGTGCGGTACAGTTACCTCCAGCAGGACCTGCCTGACAACCCCGAGCGGTTCAATCTCTTTCCCTGTGTCTTGGGCTCTCCATGCTTCATCGCTGGGAGACATTATTGGGAGGTAGAGGTGGGAGATAAAGCCAAGTGGACCATAGGTGTCTGTGAAGACTCAGTGTGCAGAAAAGGTGGAGTCACTTCGGCCCCCCAGAATGGATTCTGGGCAGTGTCCTTGTGGTATGGGAAAGAATACTGGGCTCTTACCTCCCCAATGACTGCCCTCCCCCTGCGGACCCCTCTCCAGCGGGTGGGGATTTTCTTGGACTATGATGCTGGCGAGGTCTCCTTCTACAACGTGACAGAGAGGTGTCACACCTTTACTTTCTCTCACGCTACCTTCTGTGGGCCTGTCCGGCCCTACTTCAGTCTGAGTTACTCGGGAGGGAAGAGCGCAGCCCCTCTCATCATCTGCCCCATGAGCGGCATCGATGGGTTTTCTGGCCATGTTGGCAGTCATGCTCATTCCATGGAGACCTCCCCTTGAGGAGGTGAACTCGGGCCAAGAGGGCTGTGGGCCATAATCCTACCCCAGGCATAAGGCGTCTTGTTGCCTTGCCTCGTTCCGCTGGTCACGGCTGGAAGTCCTCGCCACTCCCCATGACCTGCCGTGGGACACGGGTGTCCACTCTCCTTTCCCTTCCCAGGCAAACTGTCAGATTGCCCAGAAATAAAAACCCGGTGTCCACCTCCGGTGTTTCCACACTTCGGGTTTTACACATTACTGGAGGGGATAAAGAGTAGGGATAACCCTTGGAGAGCCATCAGGATACTTCACTGTGGCTCGGCCTGGCTTCCCCTGGTTCAGCCCCACATAGTGATCGTGGATATTTGCTGTTTTCCGGACCAGGGCTCCTTTCTAAGAACTTAGAGTGGACCTACCTGGCCTGTCAGCATGGCTCCCTCTATCCTGGTTTTTCCTTTGGGAATAGTACCTCTGCCCCTAGTTCCCATTCTGCCGTAGTTTTATTAACTCCATTAAAGAGGCCTACATGTGTTTTGATTAGTTACAGTTATTTTACAATAATGGTGGGAAATGGCCCCACCTCTGTTACGAGATAATGTTCTAATCAATGTGCTCTTTGCCTCTGTATCTTTTCCGAGGGCTTTGTCTGCTCCCTTCATTCTAATGAAAGGTGTATCCTGGTGTTGGGTGCACATCATCCAGGATAATTTTCTGCCAGCACCATCCGTTGTTCCTAGATCCCCTCCCACTCACATTTGTGGACTGACGGTCAGTCATACACCGTCCCTGGAATGATTCTGAGGCAGTATTCCGGGGACTTGCCTCCTTTTCTCCATTTCCTTTGGGGAATGGGGGAATTGACCTTTCTAATATGTGTACCATCAAGGGGCAGTTCCATCCCCATAGCCACTGGGTCACGAGGCATTCTGGGGCCAGAAGGCTAAGGCAGATGACTTCAAGCCCCCACAGTGGTTCTTAGTCCTGCTTCCCTTTGGGTACATGACCCTCTGTTTGAAAATAAAGTGAGTATGGATGTTGTTTACATTGTTGTTTTCTGGGTCTTGGTAGGATTGCGTTCGTAGAGGCTGGGGTGGGATTGAAGGGGTTGGTAATGGCGTTGATTTCTGTTAAGGGTCCAGAGTCCTGTTCTGGCCAATATTGTACTTCAAACTGGATGATAAAACTACTTTGCAGGACCACGTCACTGTCTCACGGTGTTGAGAAAGTAGTGTTGGCCATCCATAATTTCACCAGGAAAGGGTTCTCTCAAGTCCTTTTTATCACTGGCGGTGGGAGGATGCAGCAATGCTTGGCATAGATCAGAGGGCCCAGACCACCAGCCTAAGCCCCTGGGGGTGCAAAGGCCGCCACGTGCCGAGGAGGCAAGACCAGGCTGAGAGAACAGCTTCGTTCCGGGGATTTGGATCTTTTCTGCGTCTGGACATGGCCTCAGAAGACAAGATTGTATGGTCTATACTCCGTCCTATGCAGAGCATTGAGGTCCCATGGCTGAAGATCATGAATTGGTGATATCATGTCCTAATTCATTCATCTCTTCATTCTGTTAAAGGGAATAACATAACCAGGACCTATAGAGAGGGGCTTCCATGAGGAGGCTGTGTGTGTATGTAAAATACTATTAACACAGACATGGACCAAGGCGCACAGTAGTTTTTGAATGGTCCTAACAGCCGCACTCTGTAGGGTTGCCCTTATTTTAGAGATGCAGAAACGGAAGCACAGAGAGGGCATGTGGCTCATCCAAGGTGCACAGCTAGGAAGCAGCTGAGCCAGCATTCAGACAAAGATGGAACACTCAACCACATACACCTTGTCCTTCCCCTCAGGATGTGTGCATTGTGCTTTTCCGTGTGGGAAGGCAGAGCGTTGGCTGGAAGCCTTCAAGTGCTGGTCCATTGACCCAGGTACCTGCCTAAACAGGAACTGTATACTCGAGATGTAAGGGTCTGCAGTTGGAAAGTTGGGCGTAGAGTCCCAGTCAAACCTGCATTCCAGTTTCGCTTAGTTTAGTGCACGGGCGCAGGGAGGAGGAATAAGGACCCGCAAAGAGGACGCCTTGCAGGTGTCCAAGAAAATGTGTCCCTGGCATGGGCGCCCAGTCCTTGTGGCCAGTGTTGGAGTGGTGTCCAGGCTTAGAGTGGCTCCTCAGGGGACCCAGTGCTCTGGGGGCAGCATTTATAGGAACGTCAGCCGCAGCTAGAAAAAGTGTCAGAAGACCACCTACCTTACAATACCCTTTTTATAATATGAACAAAAGGACTGGTTACCAGTGGGGTGTGTGGGAGGATGGCAAAGACCTGGAGGGACAGGTTCGTATGTTATTGGTTATCTTCTGGTTCTTGTGGTGGGTTCATAGGTATTTAGACATTATTTAAATTTTTAATTTAAAAAAAACCTGCCATTTTGGATGAGGTTCAATGAACTTGTAAATGATTCTAAATTTACTCATCTGCTGAAAGGTAAGCAACATCTGAATTTGCTGAATCAGGATTTGGGCCCCTCAAGGCAAACGGGGGGGCCAGTTACCATCCTTTTGGCTCCTGTCTGGTTCTTCCCTCAGAACATCGGAGGTTAACTACGCGTTAGGACTTCAACAACTCATTCGTTAGACCTTTGCTGTCCATCTTCAGCTGCTCCTGTTTTGGGGACACTGACCTGGCAGGCAGAGAAGAGCCTCTCCCCCAAGAGCAGACAGGTCTGGAAGAGGCCCGTGCAGAGAATACAAGGAAACTGAACGTGGATCCTGCCCGTCCAGGATGTGCATTTCAGAAGATGAGCCATCCTGGGGATAACCGCCTAACACAGGTGTGAGATTGAAAGCCAGTCGCTGTCACCACCGTAGACGTGCCGTTTGTCAGTGCCTTCCGTTATCTGCGATCCCAACCAAAGAGTGTGCACGGAAATCACACATCTCCTCCCAGCAAAACAAAAACACTTTGAAGGTTCTTTCCTAGCGTACTAACCGTGGGCATGTTGCCTCTTCACAAATGAAGGACTGATTCTTTGTTTCAAATGACACAATCACCCAGTGTTGGGGACCCCAGCTGAACTTGACTCCCCAGGAGGATACAAGAGAACATGGCTTCTGTTCTTGGAAAAGTTAAAAAAGTCAGTTAGGAGAAAAAATAAAATGAAACAGAAGTAGCAACAAAAGCTGATTTGTGGGCAGGTGAAATGTGTGCTGCAGACTGGTGTGGTCTGAGGAGCTGAAATCCACGGCCTCACTTCCTAGGCTGAGAGCCTCGTACTCACTAGCTCAGGCCGGCAAGAAAAGTTTTGCTTGATTATGTAACTAAATCACGAAACCCGTGCACCTCCTTTAACCCAGGAACTCCCCCTGCGTGAGGTCTCAGGAATCGTGAGAAAACCCGGCCACGCCAGGGTAGATTATGGGGGACTGGCTTTGCTAGGGTGTTAATCAAATAGCTTGGGTTTAAAACTCCAGACAGTACTTGAGTATGACCATATTGGCCATTACATTTCCCTTTTCCCTATTGAAGAGAAAGCATAAATATCTCAGATTTGGCTTATTTGGTGGCTTAGTTTCACATTTGAAGATTGAAATGTAACCAGGGCATTTGAAGGTAACTGAGGTACATTCCTCCCCCCGATTCCTCATTCAGAACGCACAGGATTTGTCTGGATAATAGCGTGGGATACAACTGCCAAATCCAGTTTGGGGTTTGTGATGCACAAGAATGTAATAGAAAAAGAGGAAATAATTTATTTTAGTGTAGAGATTTCACATTTCTCAACCAACACGGTGGTTTTTTTTTTAAACTGGAAAGAAATATGCCAAAGTATTAACAGATGCTTTTGATGAGATTATGATTTTTTACCCCTGTATTGAACTCTTCACTATGGAAACCTTTAAGCATACACAAAAATGAGGAAAATATTCCGTGAACTCCCTGTAGCATCCCCTAGCTTCAACAATCAATTTATGGCCAATTCCATTTCCAAAATAGCCTCCTCTGAATTTCCACCCCTATCCCTGTTACTCTAAAGCCAATCTTGGACATGATAATCAGAGAATCAGATGTGTTTATGAGCTTCACATAAAACATTCATTTCAAGGTTGGGAATTAAATTCTTTTTTTTTAATTGGTATAGACCACCACTGTCAGCTTGTTTTCTTTTTAGTTCCCTCTACCCTTTAAAATTTTCAGGTCCTTCAAAGTCCCTCTTGTGGAAAATGTTTTCATAAAAACGTAGGATGGGGACTCCTATTGCACAATAAATGCTAGTAAATAGTACAAATATTTACATATTTAATTATACTTCACCTTATTCCAGAAAGGAGCAGGAGTTTGACATGCCATAAAAGAAGAAAGAGAAATAAGGATGGGACAGAAGTGACCAGGAATACAAGTAAATGTATAGCATGATAACGAGAAACAAATATGATCCACATCTTGGTTTTTAAAGATTGTTAAGGGAACCTTGTTAATTTTATAGCTTATAGTTTCTATGAGATGAAAATTGAGTAAATAAGGGACAATGAGGTTAAAAGATATAGCAAAAGAATTTCTGCCTGGGTTTTTGGTAAATAGAAACTATCACAAGGGTTTATCTTTCATATAATGAGTTTCACAAATGAATAAGGAAAGATGAACACCTCAATAAAAATTTAATAAGCAATTAACCGCAAACACGAGTGTTGAACCTCACTAATAAAGCTCTGGGACAATGCCTTGCCAACTTTAACCCATTAAAATGTTTTGTTGTTTAATCGTATCCTTTGTTGGTCAGGTTTGCGATATCTAGATTGCTTCAGATTTTCTCGTAGGCAGTTGGACACGATGTATCAAAAGCTTTTAAAACTGGATAAACTTTAGGGATTCTACTTCTAGAAATTTTTAAGGAAATAATTATCTACATAAGAATGTTCTTTGGAGTGTTGCTGACAAGAGAGAAATTAGAAATAATGCGGTCTTCAACTGTACCGGTTTGATACGGGGGATCTGCAGTAGCTTGCAACTAGAAAAGCAATAGTAATTACACATTTTTAAGAGGTTACAACTGCCACCTCTAGAATCACTTCTGGGGTAACTTCCTTCCCACAGAACTATAGCTTATGGAAGAAAGTACAGCAAATCTCACATCTCTGAGGGAGGGACATAAGGAAACCATTGTTTCCTGTCCTCCTCACTGCCATTTTCTTTCTTTTTTCTTCCTTCCTTCCTCTCTTCTTTTTGAAAGACAGTATTTATTCTAGGGAAAAATGAGCAAATCAGCCTTGAATCTCAAAGTCATCTATTTGCTATAAATACACATAAGACAACCTTAAAATTGAAGTATGAATGAGCCTTACAACATGGACCAAAAAATTTCCTCTTTCCTACAGAAAAATATAACCTAACAATGAAAAACACACCATGTTTCTTCCTTTCCAGAAAAAAATGGCATCGTGTGATAATTAACAAATTCTGAATGAAGCCTCAAAATATTTACGTATGCCACCTAGTCTGAATTTTTTACCCATAATTTAGTGTTCTGGTTGTATCTTCACTAACAAAATGTTTAACTTCCAAAGCAGCAGTCATTTACAGTAAATCTGGTACCAACATCAAAAGAAAATACTGTTTTAAAAAATGGTGCAAAAGCATTTTGATTTTAGTACAACATATCACAGAAAAGAATATGAATTCAAGTTTGCAATTTTATATATAAACACTCCAATACCCAGAGTATTTTTATCGCTATATTAGCAATGGGTTTTTGGATATGTTTTTAAGGGCTACATAAAAATAGATTCAAGGAACAGATTAAACTGAAGTCCTAGATTAAAATGTTTGGTTTAAAGAATTTTCTACAATAAATTTCATGTTTATGTAGGAAAATGTCATTAAGTCCTTTCTACACTATACTGAATGTATTCCCCAAGAGGGAAAAAATTAAAATATCTAAAATATATTAAGATTACAAGATCATGATGGAGATTTTGAACATGCATCTGCTTACAGAATTAACAGTATACAAGATGTTTATTTCATTAAGGACCATAAAGAAATGAGTTGGTGACAACTATCCTTTGCACAACATTATCAACTCACTTCAGCCACAAGTATGTCCTTGGTATGTGTGTACACGAAATATGTCCGTTTACCCCTCATCAGATCATCCGCCGGTTTATTTAGGAGTAAAGGTGAAGGTGCCGAAATATGTGAAGTATATTTTTCTTTCTTTCAAACAACATCCCAAGCATGGTGTAAGTAGCCTAAAATTATACGTAACTGGGCTTTTAGTTATCTACACAGATTGGTAAAATGTAAATTAAGTTGCCCAAATTAGCACATCAAGTAACAAAATCAGCCACAAAGTAGGCTGAAAAGCATTAAATGTTTCTTATATGTGAATTTTAAAATCATTTAATTTCTATAGAAAAATTTTATTCACAATATAATGTGACAGAAAATGCCACAGGAATGATATACTGATTGCAGTAAGATCGCATGGAACAGCAGCTTGTATTTTATGGCTATTTTTGTTTATAAAAATGAAACCTCTCCAGTCATGCTTATCACGTGGTCTTAGATTTGTAATGTAGGTGAATAAGGAATATCGTAGAGTTAGTACCAAGCCATTTTCTCCTTCACTATCAAAAAGGGAGTTTCACACCCAGGGGAGTCTGGAAATCTAAGATAGGGCTACCAAAACTCAAATTATTTCTCTTTTCATGAAGAAAAGAGACCTAACCTTTGCCTTACAGTTTTTGTGTCAATACAAAAAATAACCCATTGGGACAAAATGTACTTAAAATTCTCAAATCCGTCTCTACTCTCTGAGCTTAGCCCAAAGCAGAGCGGCCGAAACAAGTGGTCGGATCCATCCATTGAGCCCCTGCCTTGCACGCGGGCGGTGTCCTGGGCCGGCAGCAGGCCTGCGGGGGTTTCTTCGGCGGAGTTTCCCATACCCCCAGGGGCGCTCCGTCCCGCTGCGTCGGGAGGTGTGGCGCGGGGCCGCCGGTGTCCCAGACCTGACAGCGGACGCGTAGGGCTCGGCTCCGAGCGCCCGAGAGCGGCCCCAGGACCGGGAGTAGGGCCCCTGCCCCTCCTCCCGCTCCTGTACCTTCCGCTGCCCCTGCCCCTGCACCTGCCCCTGCCGCTGCCCCTGCCCTGCCCCTGCCGCTGCCCCTACCGCTGTCCCTGCACCTGCACCTGCTCCTGCCCCGCCCCTGCCGCTGCCCCTGCCCCTGCCGCTGCCCTGCCCCCTGCCCCGCCCCTGCCGCTGCCCC